>NC_057795.1:133086998-133360150 GCF_018294505.1 Triticum aestivum | reverse complement strand
GCCTGGCTGCCGGCGCTGCCCGAGCTCGCCGCCGCGCCGGTGCGCCGCCGCTGCCTCCGCCCCGCCGCCCGGTACCGCCTCCCTGCCTAGCCGGCCCTTCTTCGCCCAGATCCGGCCCTGGGAGCTCCGGCCGCCCCAGATCCGTTCTCCTCCGGCTCCTCCTCATCTCCGGCCGCTCTCTGGCAAGTTCCTCTGGCGAGATCCGTGCTGCATCGAAATCCGTGCAACCCTAGATCGGAGTGGTATATTTTCTAAGTCCCTGTTTTCCTACTTTCTGATGCTATGTTTGACCTGCCATAACTCTCTGCATACTGCTCCGTCTCATGCATATCGTATATCAAAATGTTTGCTCTGAGATGCTCTACATTTCATTCCACTGTGCCATGTTTGTTTGAGTCCACCTAGATGCCCTAATCATTGTTGCAAGAGTGCTATATGATGTTAACCTGCTGAAACTGTTATAACTTGTTGTTTTGTCTTTTTCATTGCATTTTGTGTGTGCATCTTATGAGCTTGATGTCTACATGAGTTTTGAGCTACATCATGCCATCCTTAAAGTGGTGCAATCCATGTATTTTTGTGAGTCTTGTAGTGAGTGCATCGAGCTCGTGAAGTAGGGTACTTGCTGTTGCTGTTTTGCTAGGCTGAAACTGCTATGTCCTGATACTATGTAAACCTGCTGTTACAAGTAATTCTATGCATAATCTGGAGATGTTCACTAAGGATGTTTTGTTGTACATGTCATGCTATATCCATTCATGCCCTTGGTTGCATTTATAGCCTTCTGTAGCTTGTTGTAATCTTGCTCTCGAATTGCTAAATAATGTTGCTGTCAGCCTGTTAACATTAGGTTCAGTTTTGCCATGAGCTTTGCTAGTGATCCATGCACCCTATGAACTTGTTCTTGCCATTCTTAGCTTCATGAACATGTATTCTTACTGCTGGTAACCTTGCCATGCCATGTATTACTCTGTGGTGAGTGGTACAAGCTCACCAACATGCCTACTCATTGTTGTTCCTGCCATGTATGAATCTGTCAGATCACTTGCTATGTTTACATGGGTGCCATCATATTTTCCGTGCCTTTTTGGCTCATGGTCAGTAAGGGATTTTTGTTATATGCCATTAGCAGGGTGGATGTAGTTTGAGTTTCTGTTTGTGTTTCATCCGTAGTTGGATGGTGCTCTTATGTAAGATGATGTTGTATTCGTGTGGCATTGTATGCCTCTTCTATGTATCCCCAACTATTATGTAATGGTTTGATGTAATGCTATCCATCTTGCAAAAGCGTCCTCAAGATGCGCTTCTATCCTTGGTGGGACCTTCGAGTTCCTTTAGGATAGGGTCGCATCTTGGGCGTGACAAGTTGGTATCAGAGCCTCGACCGACCATAGGAGCCCCCTTGATTGATCGTGTAGTTTGGCCGTTGTTGAGTCTAGAAGAAAACTGTTTTTGGAGTCTAGTTATATCGTAGAGTAGGAATTCTTTTTACTCCTCAACCCCTTCATCGCTCTGGTGAGGAATCTTGACGTAGGTGTTTTCAATTACTCCTCTTCCCCTTCAAACTTTCTTTAGGATCATGCAGTTGGTTTTCCGATCGTTGGTTCTCAGCTCTTTTCATCCGGTGCATTTCTCGTCAAGTTGACACGAGCCTCTTCATCTTTGAGTTCAATCCTCAATTGCTTTGTTTTCCCACCCGCCCATCCCTTTTTTCTTCTTGGAGTCGGAGCCTGTATTCGAGTATCCATCCTACTCGTGCGAAGTCTTTGCTTTCTTTCCTCAATGATTTCAACCAGTGTTTTCTCTTCAAGATATTCGTTGGTTCCCCGTCCAAGTTGCCTTTGTTTTTCCCGCCCTCCCACCCTTTTTCTTCCCGGAGTTTGATTCTCTTTCGACCGTCAATTTCATTCGTGCAGAGCCTCTTTAGTCTTCCCTCAATCATTTCAACCGGCAAATTCTCTTCTGTTTGACATTCTTCATCTCTTTTCCGGTGGATTCAATTCAAGTTTCTCGGGTTGATCATATTCTTTTCTGTAGCTCAAGTGTTTTCCCTGCTCGTTTGCCTCTCGCCAGTTCATCCTTCCGGAGTGCTCAAGACATCTCAGGAGATTCGTCTGTGTTCGAATTAATTCGAGGTTGTCACCTCATTCAAATATTTCACTTGTTTCGGTGCATCATTTCTCATTCAAACAATCCTTTTCGACGGTGTTTTCTTTTAGTGGGCCCTAACCCACAGGTCTTTTCCCAGGATCTTACCTGACTCTTCTAATTCCCCCGGAGTTATTCTCAATTCTTTTCAAGTGTGACGTAAGAATGGATTCCATCAGTCAGATGCCATCTCCAAGATCGCTTTCAAATTCTTGTCATCTTTGGCTCAACCTCTTCGTTTTTCATTCTCCCGGAGTATCTCAGTAATTTTCGTGGTGTTTCCCTTTGTCATTTCAAGACCGAAGAAGAGTTTTTCCTCTAAATCTTGTCCGTTCTCTCGAAGTTTCGTGGTTCTAGCTTCATGTTATCCTCTCCAATTATTCCTTTGTCAGAGATTCTTTTCTTACCCATCTGGAGTTTTTCAGGAGTTGTTTTCCCGTTTCGTTTATCCGGAGGCCGCCATTTCAGAACATTTCTTCGTTCCAAGTTTTTCAGCTTCGTTCTCCAATTATTCTATATTCATGCCTTTTCGTTCGTTTTCATATTATCGCCGTGCTTCGTACAAGTGTTCTTTAATCAGCTCATGATCTCTTTGTTCTTTTGCATCTAAATCCCATCAAGCATATTTGTTCTTCTAATTCTCCCCAGTGATTCATTCCCTTTCAGCAGTCATTTTCGAATTCTTACGGTGTTTCATTCAAGATTCTTTTTCCTTGATTATCATATCAATTCATTCGTTCTTTCCAATCCTACCGGTGGTTCATGAAGACTTTCTCAAGTTTTGTGCTATACCCCCCCCCCTTAATCCTTTTCAAGAAGAATAAATAGTATGCAAAATCCATTGCTTGTCATCAATTTAATTTGATGAAGGATAAGCATACAATAAATCTTATTCTTATTTCATCCAAGGGAGTAATCCCTTCCTTAGAGTTTGTTCTTGATGAATAAATTCTAGTTCCAAGTGTTTTCATCTTTTCTTTTCCGGAGTTCAAATTTCCTCGGCCATTTCGTCGGAACCTCCATCTAAATCATCGCAAGGCTTTAGTCTTATTCTTTTCATCCTTCATTCCTATCTCATCATCTTTTGTCACCGGAGTTCTTCATGGTGGTTCTTCATGTTTTAATTCATTTTTCAAGAGGTCATCATTTTGTTGGAGGAGTTCAAGTATCTTTTCTTCTCGCATCTCGAAGTGTAAATAATTCTCCGTTTTCTTTTGAAGTGGAGTTTTGCATTTCTTCATTCTTCTCAGCTATTCAAGCATTTGGTTGTGGCATAATTTCACCTCAAGTTTTGAGTTGTTTTTGGATAATACCACAACAAGCTTATTCTTTTCGTTGTTGATTTTCTCAACAACTCCGTTTAAACCTTCCTTCTAAAGATGCTTTCAATTTCATTCGTGGCACAAGTTGTCATTTTCTTCTCCGTTCTTTTCATTCAACTCTTTCAATTCTTTCCGGAGGTGTTGTGTGATGTCTTCATCAAGTTTCATTCCATCTTCTCAAGTTTATATTCTATTCTTTCCTTGTTTAGCTAGAGTTCTGCCACAATTCTTTCGTTCTTATTCCTTGTCTACCTTGTTCTAACCGAAGTGGTTTCAGAATGTATTTTTGTCTCTTGAGATTTTGGGTCTTGTCATATTCATTGTTCCTCTCTTCTACACAGTGCTCTCGACTTTGTTCAATTTTCCCTCTTGCATTCTTTTTTCACCTCATCCTCTTTCCCCTTCCGTCTCGGTCCTAAGATCTTGGGATGAGATCTCTTGTTAGTGGAGGAGAGTTGTAACGTCCCGGATTCGATGCGCTAGGTGTCTGCCAGTTATTCACCGTCGTTGCCATGTCATTTGCTTGCGTGTTGCACTTTGCCATGTCATCATCTGCATTTCTTATCAAGTCATCATGTGCATCTCATTTTGCATATGTGTTTGTCTCATGCATTCGAGCATTTTCCCCGTTGTCCGTTTTGCAATCCGGCACTCCTATGTCATCCGGGTCCCCTTCTTGTCTCTTTTCGTGAGCGGGTGTTAAACATTCTCGGAATGGACCGTGATTTTCCAAGCGGCCTTGGTACACTACTGGTAGATCGCCTGTCAAGTTTCGTGTCATTTGGAGTCCGTTTGATACTCCAACGGTTAACCGAGTAACCGCAAGGCCTCTTTTGGGTTGCAGCCCAACACCCCTCCAAAACAGCCCAATAACCCATCCAAACCCCCTCCATGCACTCGGTCGTTCGATCACGACTGTGTGGGCGAAAACCGCACCCCATTTGGACACTCCTAGCTTCCTCTACCTATAAATGAGTCCCTTCCCCCGAAATTCACGGTGCAAACCCTAGCGTCTTCCTCCTCGCGCCGCCTGCCGGACATGTCGCTCCGGCCAACCACAAGTCGCCACATCATCGCTGCCACCTCCCGCTCCAACCCCGTCGCGCCACCTGTCCCGCCGCCGCCCCCCTCTCTCTCTCCTCCGCCGCCAGGGCCCGCGGGGCCCAGATCCGGCCCACGGGGCCCGAGCCGCCGCCCGTGCGGATCTCGCGTAGGCCCGGCCGGCCGCCTCCTGCGATGCTGCCACGACCTCGTGCCGCCGCCGCGCCTCCTTCGCCTGCCACCGTCGCCGCCATCGCCGGCGTCGCTCGACCTTCGCCGCCACGCCGGTGTCCCCGACTCCGGTTCGCCACCCCGCCGCCTCGGGCACCCCCGCATGCCCCCGCGAGGCCGCCCAGCCTCCCGTGCCTCCCCGCTCCTTCGCCCGGCCGCCGGCGCTGCCCGAGCTCACCGCCGCGCTGGTGCACCGCCGCTGCCTCTGCCCCGCCGCCCGTTGCCGCCTCCCTGCCCAGCCGACCCTCCTTCGCCCGGATCCGGCCCCGGGAGCTCCGGCCGCCCTAGATCTGTTCTCCTCCGGCCTCCTCCTCGTCCCCGGCCGCTCTCCGGCGAGTTCCTCCGGCGAGATCCGTGCTGCATCGAAATCCGTGCAACCCAAGATCAGAGTGGTATATTTTCTAAGTCCCTGTTTTCCTACTTTCTGATGCTATGTTTGACCTGCCATAACTCTCTGCATACTGCTCCGTTTCATGCATATAATATATCAAAATGTTCTTTGTGATATGCTCTACATTTAAATTCCATTGTGCCATGTTTGTTTGGGTCCATCGAGATGCCCTAATCATCGTTGCAAGAGTGCTATATGATGTTAACCTGCTGAAACTGTTATAACTTGCTGTTTTGTCTTTTTCATTGCATTTTGTGTGTGGATCTTATGAGCTTGATGTCTACATGAGTTTTGAGCTACATCATTCCATCTTTACAGTGGTGCAATCCATGTATTTTTCTGAGTCTTGTAGTGAGTGCATCGAGCTCGTGAAGTAGGGTACTTGTTGTTGCTATTTTGCTAGGCTGAAACTGCTATGTCCTCATGCTATGTAAACCTGCTGTTACAAGTCATTCTATGCATAATCTAGAGATGTTCACTAAGTACGTTTTGTTATACATGTCATGCTATATCCATTCATGCCCCTGGTTGCATTTATAGCCTGCTGAAGCTTGTTGTAATCTTGCTCTCAAATGGCTAAATAATGTTGCTGTCAGCCTATTAACATTAGGTTGAGTTTTGCCATGAGCTTTGCTAGTGATCCATGCACCCTATGAACTTGTCCTTGCCATGCTTAGATTCATGAACATGTATTATTACTGTTGGTTACCTTTCCAGGCCATGTATTGCTCTGTGGTGAGTGGTACAAGCTCACAAACATGCCTACTTATTGTTGTTCCTGCCATGTATGAATCTGTCAGATCACTTGCTATGTTTACATGGGTGCCATCATATTTTCTGTGCCTTTTTAGCTCATGGTTAGTAAGGGATTTTTGTTATATGCCATTAGTACAATCATGCCATGCCTTTGTTTGCCATGATAAGTTCCTAGGGTGCATGGATAGCTCTAAACATTGCAACCTGATGTTATTTCTGATAAGTCTGTAAACTGTTATTATTTGCAATCTTGCTATGTGCTTTTGACCATGTTGTAGTGATTTCTGGAGATAGCTCAATGTTCATGTTTTGTCATGCATTACCCGTACTTCCTTCCCATGCCTTTTGATATTATGTTGAGGTGCCGTAGCATATTGTTTTGATGCTTGCTAGCTGCCTAGTTGCTGTTTTGGACAGCTTGTCCTTTGAACTTGTATAGTGTATGTGTTGCTCCGTTGCTCCGTTTTGAGTGTGCTCTATATGGAACTTGCTTGATTTTGCATGTAGTTTATTATTATCATGTTGCATCCACGTTTTGAGAGTGTTTGCTTCATGTTTGTATGCATTTTGCATCAATGCCATGTTTAACTTGTTTTGCTCATATCTGCTAGGCTGTAGCTCCGAACTAAATGAACTTTATATGTAACTTGACTAGAATTTCGTGTAGATTCTCTTGGTGCTCTTTAAATTGCTGTTTAACAACTTCAACATAAGGCTTATTCAGTTCTGGACCAATTTCTAAATTTGCATATGAGGACTTACCGGAATTGTTATATGTTGTTTCCGGCCTCATTTAAACTTGCCTTGATGTGTTGCTCTTGGTTGCATCATCTCTTGCCATGAGTAGCTTCATGTAGCCTTTCTCATGCATCATACTTGGTTGATCATCATGTCATGGTTATGTGTGGTGTGTTTACCATGTGCTGTGCTTCTTCTCGATAGTTCCTGTTTCGTTGCCATCGTGAGGATTCGATCGTCTACGCTTGGTTCAGCTTCATCCGATCGTCTTCTTCATGGACTCATTCTTCTTCCTAGCGGGATTTCAGGCAAGATGACCGCTACCTTGGATCTCACTACTATCATTGTTATGCTAGATGCTTCGTTCTATCACTTTGCTGCGCTACCTATCTCTTGTTGATCAAGCCTCCCAAATTGCCATGAACCTCTAACCTTTGTCACCCATCCTAGCAAACCGTTGTTTTGGCTATGTTACCGCTTTGCTCAGCCCCTCTTATAGCATTGTTAGTTGCAGGTGAAGTTGAAGATTGCTCCATGGTGGACAGGATTATGTTGGGATATCACAATATCTCTTATATTATTAATGCATCTGTATACTTGATAACGGGTGGAAGGCTCGGCCTTATGCCTGGTGTTTTGTTCCACTCTTGCCGCCCTAGTTTCCGTCATATCGGTATTATGTTCCCGGATTTTGCGTCCCTAACGTGGTTGGGTGATTTATGGGACCCCCTTGACAGTTCGCCTTGAATAAAACTCCTCCAACAAGGCCCAACATTGGTTTTACCATTTGCCTACCACCTATACCTTTCCCTTGGGAGTAATTAACCCGAGGGTCATCTTTATTTTAGCCCCCCCGAGCCAATGCTTTTCTAAGTGTTGGTCCAAACTAGAGCATCGTGCGGGACCATCCCTTGGCAACTTGGGTTGCGTTGGTACCTATACGCTTAGCTTATCCGGTGTGTCCTGAGAACGAGATACATGCGACTCCTATCGGGATTGTCGACACATCGGGCAGTCTTGCTGGTCTTGTTTTACCATTGTCGAAATGTCTTGTAAACTGGGATTCCGAGACTGATTGGGTCTTCCTGGGAGAAGGAATATCCTTCGTTGATCGCGAGAGCTTATCATGGGCTAAGTTGGGACACCCCTGCAGGGTATAAACTTTTGAGAGCCATGCCCGCGGTTATGTGGCAGATGGGAATTTGTTAATGTCCGGTTGTAGATAACTTGACACCAGATCCGAATTAAAACGCATCAACCGTGTGTGTAGCCGTGATGGTCTCTTTTCGGCGGAGTCCGGGAAGTGAACACGGTCTTTGGGTTATGTTTGACGTAAGTAGGAGTTCAGGATCACCTCTTGATCATTGCTAGCTTCACGACCATTCCGTTTGCTCTCTTCTCGCTCTTATTTGCGTATGTTAGCCACCTTATATGCTTAGTCGCTGCTGCAACCTCTCCACTTTACCCCTCCCTTTCCCATTAAGCTTTGCTAGTCTTGATACCAATGGTAATGGGATTGCTGAGTCCTCGTGGCTCACAGATTACTACAAAAATAGTTGCAGGTACAGGTTATGCGATGATCATGACGCGAGAGCGATGTTTGGTTGTTTTGGAGTTCTTCTTATGCTTCTTCTTCGATAAGGGGATAGGTTCCAGGTCGGCAGCCTGGGCTAGCAGGGTGGATGTTGTTTGAGTTTCTGTTTGTGTTTCATCCGTAGTGGGATGGTGCTCTTATGTAAGATGATGTTGTATTCGTGTGGCATTGTATGCCTCTTGTATGTATCCCCAACTATTATGTAATGATTTGATGTAATGATATCCACCTTGCAAAAGCATCTTCAAGATGCGCTTCTATCCTTGGTGGGACCTTCGAGTTCCTTTAGGATAGGGTCGCATCTTGGGCGTGACACGCCGTCCATGAGAACTTTGGTAAGCCGAAAACCATCCACAATTGGACTAAGGACCAGTGCAGCAGGCGCCCGGACTGTTCTGAATTTTGGTTCATCACTGGCATTGAAAGTTATGGCCGTGTCGTTCCAGGGGTTTATTGCTGCAACTTGGCAGTCTTCGGTGAGGCCGCGGAGTGCCCTTTTGTGCCTATTGTTTGAGGCAAAAGTCTCGAAGACTGTCAGCACTGTGCGGTTGTTGTCTTCTGTGGGATGTTGCTCTGCGGTATTTTTGATGAGGAGATCCTCGCTGCTCTTGGCCACCTGCCGGAGTATCCAACAGGCTCTGTGGGTTGGTATGTTACCTGGTGTTGTGTGTATCTTGCATGGCCTATCGAGTAATCCCTCCAGGATGGTTCCACGCCCCGTAATGGGCTTTGATTTTTTGGTTATTTGATCGGGCGACCGACGAGGGTGCGGCCTTTTTGTCCTGACGAGGGGTTTAGTGGACACCGGTGTCTCCCAAGAGCTGCCTAAGTTTTCCAGGCGCTTTCCATTGCGCAGTACTTCTGTACCATGGTTGCCAAGTCAGCAAAGTTGGATATGTGACGGTGATTGATTGCATTGAGGATTCCCTCGTCTGTGCAATTTTTGCAAAATAATGAGATTGTGTCTTCATCGCGGCAGTCTTTGATCTTGTCCTTGACAAGGAGGAATCTGGCCAAAAAGTGATGGACCATTTCCCGGGATTGCTGTCTGATGTGGGTAAGATCTCTTATATCGGGGTGGATGGAATTAAGTCCGAACCCTGACCCCGTATGGGATCCGGAGCTTGAGAAACTTTCGAGCTTAACAGTTCGGGCTCCGGGATATCAACCAATGTTTTAGGCCCACTATTCGATTCTATGTTCGGAATATGGGGCATGCCTTCCTGCGGGTGAGTATCCGGCTCTGTGAGCTCGGAGATCCGAACATAGTTCATCCTCAACATAGGGGAAGAGTCGTCGCATTGCTCCTCCACTACTGATATCTGATGGGTGACAAGTGGAGTTTCAATTTCTCTCTGATCGGGTTTAAGCCTAATCCGATCATAGTCCGTAGCAACTCCCAAGGCAGCGATGCAATCCAGGAGTTCGTTTAAAGACTATAACTCCATCGGATCCATCTGTACAGAGTATTCCGAGCTGAGGCGAAGGCGATTTTCGATGCACGAGAAGTCATCGTAGGCCCGACGGCCGAACGGGCGACCATGGTAAAGCCGCCCAGCCGAAGGGTTTGGCCTGAGGCCACGGCTCCTCCAGAGGTGATGTTATTCTCAATAAAAAGGCGAGCATCCAATCCTATCTTCGATGTCACAACGGAACTCTCAATGAAAGCACCAATGTCAGTGTCAAAATTGGCAGATCTTGGGTAGGGGGTCCCGAACTGTGTGTCTAAGGCTAATGGTAACAGGAGGCTGGGGACACAATGTTTACCCAGATTCAGGCCCTCTCTATGGAGGTAATACCCTACTTCCTGCTTAATTCATCTTGATGAATATGAGTATTACAAGAGTTGATCTACCATGAGATCGTAATGGCTAAACCCTAGAAGTCTGGCCTATGAGATTATGATTGTTGTCCTACGGACTAAACCCTCCGGTTTATATAGATACCGGAGGGGGCTAGGGTTACACAATGTCGGTTACAGAGAAAGGAATCTACATATCCGCATCGCCAAGCTTGCCTTCCACGCAAAGGAGAGTCCCATCTGGACACGGGACGAAGTCTTCTATCTCGTGTCTTCATAGTCCAACAATCCGGCCACAGTACATAGTCCGGCTGTCCGAGGACCCCCTAATCCAGGACTCCCTTAGGGGCCAGCAACGTGGCATAGCTCCCGCACCGCCTCTAGACATGGCGACCGCGGTGAGTGACACACTCATCGTCGCTGGACACGGTCGTCTTCAGGGTGTCGAGGGTGGCGTTAGCGTTGTGTCATGACCAGTAGATCAACACCCGGCTCGTTGAGGATGCATGGGGCGCCGAAGTGCGTGTGAGCCACGGCGCATCCGCGGATTGTTGTTGCACGGCCAACCTCATCCCCGGGAACTGAGACCATGCCAGGTCATCTTGCTTTTTCAATAACATGTGGGGATTGCATGTGAACAAAGGGCATCTCCAACATTGCCACGACCACAGCTGACTACCCTGCACACCAAAAGCCCTCTTCCCTCACATTGTTGCACAGTGCGTTCCCAGCTGCCCGCAATCATGCTGTCCATCCCTATGTCGTCATTAAGAGGCTCGGTGGCAGAGGAACCAACTCCATCGACTTAATGACGCACCCGGATGCTTGGCCTCACCGGAATGCACTACTTAAAGCGTCAACGCCTAGCTAAACTCCAAACCATAGCGCATCGTCCTGCTACCAGGCACCACATCCGTCGTAACTGTGAGCGTGAATGCTCTGTGGGAGAGCTTGTTTTTAGGAACGAAACTCGAGGTCGCCTCCCTTGCTCAAGTCACCGCTTGTAACGCACTGGCGGACGACGATGGGAGCACCATCAGCCACGCATCGTACTTGCCGCCATCCAACATTCGGTGGTGCATGTGGCACGTGAAGCGACAGAATGTCCACGTCCATCATCATCGACCTCATGTCCACCGGCACCACCGAGGTCGGGGATGACTCCGAGGATGAGTAGGGCATGGGAGGCGCCAGGGCATGGTGTGCCAACGGGCCGGTCCGTCTCCCGTGTGCTACTCTTCCGTGCCGAAGACCGCACCTTCACTCTACGGGTCTTGAACCCCGCCCCTGTACATCGAGATCGCAGATGAAGGACGTCGGTCGCCGCCATAGAATAGTTTAGATTTGGGTTTCTTACTTTTTTATACCCTATAAAAGTTCAAAATGTAATGAAAAGTTGTCGTGTTTGCATGAATCTCGTCCGTTGTATATGAACTTTCACAATAATAATAAGATATATTATAGGAGTATGAAAATATATGGAATGATGATTCGTTTTTGTGTGTATAAACTTAGAAGGTTTGACCCGAGACAAAGCTAACATGCTAAGTAAATAATCACATAGGGTCTACATACACAATTTATCTTAGGCACTACAATAGTACGTCCACTACAGATTCACGCATTTCACATCTTTCTACATCTACGGGAACCTACGAAATGGTTAACCTATATTTCTTGTCTCTCTCCCCCCTATTTTTCATGGTGGTGGCCCCTCCCTCCCTCCAATCTCCACTCAATAGCTCACCACGTTTCACATTACACTAATTACGTAACTGGGATTACATAGGTGTATCATTACTCGTCCTCAAAAACCAGCTAAGCCAACCTCCTAGCATATCGCGTGGGAAAAGACCCGACCGAGCCGTTTTAGTCGGGATTACTGGATTACTAGTAGTAGTACCGATGGATCGCACGAAGCACCAAGTTTTTTTTGAGGGGGCGAAGAACCAAGTTTAAAAGGAAAAAGGCGGTACACTCATAGCACGCTTGTGGCGGTCGCATTTCACCCCTCACACGGTCGGTCCTGCACACGTCTCACGCATATGGAACGCGCTTCAACTTGCCTCTTCACTGACACGTGAGACTGCACTTGGAGAAATCGACAATGGCCAAACTCCCCGGCACACCACGCAAAATTCCCACCTAAAAATTCCCCCCAAATCCTAAATTTAACCGCCCTTCGGCCAACAGCCAATAATATTCCGCAAACCCCCCTCCCCACTGGCTTCCTCCACTCCATTCGCTCCGCCAAAGCTGCCCTCCCTACCGCACCAATACGTGGGCACCACGGTTTGTCGAGGGGACACACGGCTATCCTCTCGCTCCCACAGTACGCTCTCGTAGACTGCTGTCCTCTAGCGATGTTCCTGTGGAGACGCACGGGGCTCAGCTTCTCCCACGGTTCGCGCATTCCAGACTGAGGCCCCGTGTATGTCGGAGTAGCGTTGAATGTTAGCTGATAGACGTTGTTAGTCTCATTGTTTGCCAAGTAGTTTACAGTCAATATGCTCTGCTTAAGAAGCTTCCTTGCCCTATTCTGCATTCAATCTGCTTAGCTGAGATGGCATGCCATGCCCGATTAGTTGCTAAAATATCCTGCCATATATTTATTGTGACATAGATTGCCATGGTCTAGTAGCCAATCTGTCAGATGAAATAGCTCTACGCTGCTTTATACTTGATCTTTGTTGCTGAGATGGCCTTCGATTGTCATGTGCTCGGCCTCATTGATCGGTGAAACAGCCTGCCATAATTTAGCACTCAAATCTGTTTGCTGAATTAGCTTTACATATATTTCGTTACTTAGATCTGCTTGTCCAAATATGTTGCCATAGCTTTAGACATCGACCTAGGTATTTTTTTTCTAGACTTCATAAAAAAGCATATATGTCTTTCCTGTAATATCTAGTAGAAGAACTAATTAGTATGTCTAACAGATGGATAGGACTTGGATTACTTCTGCTCAAAGATTCTCCGCTGCATATGTCGAGGGGTTGAAAACTTCATGAACTTTATCAGAGCCGAGTACGATGATCCGAAATCAGATGTGCTCTTCCCGTGTAGCAGTTGTATGAATTCAGTTACAAGACCCTAGTGAACTGTGCAAAATCATCTAGACTTGTATGGGATGTCGGTCACATATACTAGGTGGGTTCATCATGGTGAACCTCTGAACGTCAATGTTACTGATGTGGAAGTAGCAGATCACCATCTTGATCTGCCTGGTGCTCAAGTGGAAGAGGAGGAGGTGGTGGTGGTGGAGCCAGTGAGTTTGACCAACATTGAAACAATGCTCGTGCATTTTGTGAACTTTCACCTAGAGAAGAAAAACGGCGGGCCTGCAAGTTGGAACAAGGCAACGTGGCTGTCACCCCAGGAAATAATCTGTCAGTATTCGTAGCTATGCTCACCTTTCTTCAGGTGAAGACATCTGACCATATGACCAATAAATCATTTGATGTGATGTTGGCTGCTTTCTGCAAATCTTTCCCAGAAGCGTCTGAGCTGCCACACACCTACAGTAAAATGAAGAATTTTCCTTCTTGCAGTTGGAATTGGATATGATATGATCCAAGTTTGTAAGAATAATTGTGTTCTGTTCTGGAAGGATAATGCCAACTTAAGTGAATGCCCAAAATGCAAATCATTAAGATGGAAAGATGGCGATGCTCTAAAGAGGATTCCCGATAATGTTTTGAGACATTTTCCAATTATGCCAAGATTGCAAAGGTTGTTTCATGATGCTTAAACAAGAGATGATGTATTGTGGCATTCTAGGAACCAGGAGTATAGAGATCAGAATGTAATGAGCCATCCATCTCATGGAACTAACTCGAAAAGCTTCAATCAAAAACACAAAAAGTTTGTTGCTGACCCGAGAAACATTAGACTTGGCTTAGCTTCAGATGGATTGAACCCATTTGGCCACCAGAGCACCACATATAGCATGTGTCCAGTGCTTGTTATCCCTTACAACATGTCTCCAAATGTCTGCACCAAAGAATCAAACAACATGATGGCCTTGCTCATCCCAGGTCCAAAAAGTCTTGGAAAGGATTTTGATTTATTCATGGAGCCTCTCGTGGAGGAACTTCAACAGCTATGGAGGGGTGTTCTCACTCGACACATATATAGTATCCCACCAGCTTATTTCTTTCTACGTGCTATTATAATTTGGTGCATCCATGATTATTCGGCTTTGGGCACTATGTCAGGGAGAACGACACATGGTTACAATGCATGTGTTCGCTGTGACAGGAATCGGTTGTCATACACAATACTTAGCAAGATCTATTACATTGGACATTGTCGTTTCCTTGCCAAGGACAAGCAGTGTCCTACAAAATACCAAAGACATGTGTTCAATGCAAAGCCTGAAATCCTTGATCCGCCAAAGAGGCTCACTGCCGATGAGTTGCAAGTGGAATTAGAGAAGGTCAGGCAGATTACACTAGGAAACCATCCTAATAATGGTAGCGGGAAAAGGAAGCATGGCAGGGCAATAGAGATTTATTGTTTAACCGCAGGTCCACTTTGTGGGACTTTGAGTATTGCAAAGATTTGGATTTGCGGCATAATCTTGATGTGATGCACATCGAGAAAAATATATGTGACAACTTTATCGGCACACTTCTTAATACTGAAGGCAAGACGAAAGATACCTTAAACTCTAGGATTGATTTGACACACCTGGTTATCAGAAAGGATTTGCTGGTGGAATATGAAGGTAAACCATGTGATATGGCACCAGCTGTGTACGTCTTGGACAAGGTAAAAATAAAAGAATTCTGTGAGGTCCTGTCACGTGTGAGATTCCCACATGGATTTGCTTCCAACTCTGATAGGAGAGTCAGTGCGGATGGAAACAATGTACAAGGGTTGAAAACTCATGACGGCCACGTCCTACTTCAAAGTGTTTTACCTATTATCCTTACAGGATTGGGCCGCCCTGACTTATACAGAGCAGTTGCAGAGTTGGGACAATTCTTCAGGGAACTCTGCAGTAGAAATACCAGGATAGATGCTTTGGAGCATCTTAGAGACAAAATACCAACTATCCTGTGTAACCTTGAGAAGATATATCCTCCAGCCTCTTTCATGTGATGGTGCATTTGGTTGTTCATCTACCTGATGAGGCACTACATAGAGGTCTGGTACAGTATGGCTGGATGTACACTATTGAAAGGCGGCTAGGCACTTTCAAAGGCTATGTTAGGAACAGAACTAGACCCGAGGGTTCCATTGCAGAGGCCTACATTGCTATATAAGTGTTGACACTCTGCTCAAAATACATTGAAACAGCTGATCAGCTTAACAAAGAGGTGGGTGAAGAAAATCCCGGGCTCAATGTTTTCGATTGTTCTGTTTGAGTTACAAGGAAGAGTCGACAATACGACCAACCTAAAGATTTGGACAAAATGGTTTGGTATGTGTTCAATAACTGTCCTAAGATTCTACCTTATATCGAGTAAGTGCTAAGTACTCCAGCAAATACATCGTAAACTACTAAACTTGTAGCACATTCTTATATATTTAGATGTTTGATGTGATCACTATGTTGTGCAGCATCTACTAAAAGGAGTTACTGCCGCAAAATCCAAGAAACATTGACAAACTGGTTATGATCGGATTTGCGAAATGGTTCAAGAGCCATGTAAGCTTTTGAATTGCACTGTCAATTTTGTTAATGTATTGAGTACATAAGATGATCATCTTGTCTATTTTCTAACCATGGGTTAAGAAGATGCGGGAGGATGGGCAGGCAGTTGATGATGCCCTTTACGCACTAGCAATGGGTCCTGATACTCGGGTAAGACATTATGAATCTTGCGTTGTTGGAGATGTGGGCTACAACACCCTTGCACGCGGAGAAGGCAGGAAGACACAAAATAGCGCCATCATGAGCACGGATAAGTACGGTGAAGTGACAACTGAAATGTATGCTAACATAATAGACATTGTTCAGCCATGTAAGCAACACAAATATTTTTCTTGGAAGACACATTTGCACGTAGCAATGGTTGGAGAGTATTGCAAAGGTTTGAGCAGAGGAATTCATTTAATGAAGTTGCACAACAAGATGATGCTTACACTGCTCCTGATGTTCAAGATTCCATAGATGTTCCTAATATCTTTGAGAACCATCTCGTCAATGACACTGGCGACAAGATTGCCTGTCGGGCTGTGCACATACGAGAGTAGATCAATAAGAAGCCAATGTTAGGGGACATTGAGGAGGAAGGGCAAGATGACACTGGGGGAATTAGGATTCAGACCAATACACATGGCGAAGATATTGACGCTGCTGAGGGAGTCCTAGATTAAGGGGTCCTCGGACAGCCGGACTATATACTTTGGACGGACTTTTGGACTATGAAGATACAAGATTGAAGACTTCATCTCGTGTCTGGATGGGACTCTCCTTTGCGTGGAAGGAAAGCTTGGATATTTGGATATGTAGATTTCCTTCTCTGTAACAAACTCTGTGTAACCCTACCCCCCTCCGGTGTCTATAAAAACCAGAGGGTTTAGTCCGTTGGAGGAGAACAATCATAATCATAGGCTAGCATCTAGGGTTTAGCCTCTACGATCTCGTGGTAGATCAACACTTGTAATACTCATATCATCAAGATCAATCAAGCCGGAAGTAGGGTATTACCTCCATCGAGAGGGCCCGAACCTGGGTAAAACATCGTGTCCCCTGTCTCCTATTACCATTAGCCTTCGACGCACAGTTCGGGACCCCCTACCCGAGAACCAGCAGTTTTGACACCGACATTGGTGCTTTCATTGAGAGTTCCACTGTGTTGTTGCTGTAAGGCTTGATGGCTCCTTCGATCATCTTCTTTGATGCAGTCCAGGGGGAAGTTTTCCTTCCCAGATAGATCTTCGTATTTGGCGGCTTCGTACTGCAGGCCAACTCGCTTGGCCATCTGGAGCAGATCAATAGCTACGCCCCTGGCCATCAGGTCAGGTTTGGAAGCTTAAACTATACTGCCGACATCCGCGGAGACTTGATCTTGGACGGACTCGAGCCCATGACAGGTGCGCCGAACGGTCATGACGGGCATGACCTTGATCTGCCATCGGGCATTATTCGGGAGATCGCGCTTGTGGGGGCACCATGAATCAATCCAGAGCAGGCTGTGCCTTCCGAGGGCGGGTGGATGGACCCCGCCACTGAAGCCGCACACTCATCGGCGTCTGAGCCGAACACTGATTCCACCTCCTATGAGAGTGGTGTCATCGAACCGTCGGAATCGTCTCTGACAATAGGATCCGAACCGCGTGCGTCCATGCCTATCGAATCTGATTGGGCACGGTCATGGAGTTCACCGGCACGGATATTTTTCAGCACTCACCCTTGGGCGATGTGCTAAACTCATTAAGGTCTCTTTCCTTGTTAGGACATTCTTGGCCGAACTATGTCGGGCTCAGGTGGGGAGCGGACGACAAAGAAATTCGTCCCCCACACACCACCCACTTTATAGCCACTGTCGATGACTTAACCGACGTGCTTGACTTCAACTCCGAAGACATTGATGGTATGGACGATGATGCAGGAGAAGAACAGGAACCATTGCCTGTAGGGCGCTAGACAGCCACCTCATCGTATGATATATATATGGTGGACACACCAAAAGAAGGCGATGGTGACGATAAAATGAAGGATTATCCCCTCGATAAGCCACCAAAGCGGCACCGTAAACGCTGCTCTAAATCTGGCCACAGTAAAAACAACGACAACAACGCAAGAAATAATAATACCCCAGTTGACTCCAAAGGAAACGATAACCCCATGGAGCCAGCGATGGAGCAGGATGAGCCAGGGGACGATGACCGTAGTCCGGAGCCGACGTCAGATGACGCCAATCATGAGGGTAAAATTCACCAACCTGTGTCCGGAGAAGAGAATACAACGGACGATGATGCACTCATCATCTCAGAAAAACTCTTGGAATAAGAGAACCTCCACAAAAGGCTTATCGCCACCGTGAGGAGCCTAAAGAAGCAGAAGCAAAGGCTTAAGGCCATGCAGGATATGCTCAACCGCAGGTGGAACAAAGTGCTCAACACAGAAGAAAAATACGGCGACGATCGTCACACAAAGAGCTATCCAAAGCGCAAGCTGCTTCCCGAATTCGAAGACGAGGCCGTAGAGCCCATTCAGCCAAAAACGACCGATCAACCGGACCGACCGCCCCGTGGACATGACGAGATGTCTAATGATGCCGCACACAAGCCAGCACACGATTTACGTGAGCTCCTGGACAAAAAGTCCGGTATAGCCAGATCCATCTACTGATCTAGGAAGCACGCTCCGGCACAGGATCAAAGCTACCGAAACGATCACATTGATCGAACACCAGCTAGGAATCATAACCAAACACAACAACCATCGACAGCATGCCACGACATGACCAAATACAGGGGTGCCGCACACCCCCTGTGCTTCACATATGAGGTTCTGGATCATGAATTTTCGGAAGGATTTAAACCCGTGAATATAGAGGCATACAATGGAACTATAGACCCTGGGGTCTGGATCGAGGACTTTATCCTTCATATCCACATGGCTCGCGGAGGCGATCTCCACACCATTAAATACCTACCCCTCAAATTAAAGGGACCAGCTCGGCACTGGTTGAAAAGCCTTCCCGAAAACTCAATCAGAAGTTGGGATAGCTCGAGGATGCTTTCAGGGCCAATTTTTAAGGGACGTATGTCCGACCTCCGGACGCAGACGACCTAAGTCACATAATTCAATAGCCTGGAGAGTCAACCTGAAAGCTCTGGAACAGATTTCTTACTAAGAAGAATCAAATAGTCGATTGCCTGGACGCCAAAGCCTTAGCGGCCTTCAAACACAGTATCCGGGACGAATTGCTTGCCAAACACCTCGGTCAAGAAAAGCCGAGGACAATGTCAGCCTTAACAAGCCTTATGACCTGCTTTTGCGCGGGCAAGGACAGCTGGCTGGCCCAAGCGGCACCCGCGACCCAAGCACATCCGAAGTCAGGGATGGCAACGGGAAGCCGCGACGCAACAAAAACAAGCGTCGAAACAATGATGGTGGGCCAGAGAACACGACGGTCAACGCCGGATTTAGGGGCTCTCGACCCGGTCAACGGAAGAAGCCATTTAGAGGCAGTAGAGATGGACCATCCAGCCTAAACAAGATTCTAGACAAATTATGTCAGATTCACGGCACCCCCGAAAAACCTACAAACCACACCCACAGAGAGTGTTGGGTTTTCAAGCAGGCCGGCAAGCTGAATGCAGAACAAAAGGGGAGGGAGACGCCAAGTGAATACGAGGATGAGCCTCGTCAGCCGAACACTGGAGGACAGAAAAAATTCCCACCAGAAGTCAAAACAGTGAATATGATTTACGTAACTCACATTCAAAAGAGAACGCGCAAACGTGCACTCAGAGACATATACGTTGTTGAGCCCGTCGCACCCAAATTTAATCCTTGGTTGGCCTGCCTGATCACCTTCGATCACTGGGACCATCCCACTAGTATCCGACATGGAGGATCGGCTGCCTTGGTGCTCGACCAAAAAATTGACGGATACCATCTCACACGAGTCCTCATGGACGACAGCAGTAGTCTAAACCTGATATATCAGGACACTGTCCGTAAAATGGGGATAGACCCCTCAAGAATTTGTCTAAGAAACACTACCTTTAAAGGAGTAATACCTGGCATCGAGGCCCACTGTACGGGCTCTATAGTACTAGAGGTTGTATTCGGTTCTCCTGACAACTCCAGACGCGAGGAATTAACCTTCGACATCGCTCCATTCTGAAGCGGCTATCACGCACTACTCGGAAGAACGACCTTTGCTCGTTTTAATGCAGTACCACATTATGCCTACCTCAAACTTAAGATGACCGATCCATGTGGCGTCATCACAGTTAGCGGAAATAGAGAGCGTTCCTTGCACGCGCAAGAATACATGGCGGCTCTAGCAGCCGAACACTGAGCGGTCCCTCCAACCAGGACAAATGGCCGGTCGTCAAGACCATGGACATGGTTAGACGAGTCCGGCGTTCCACCCAGTGTAACATCCCAGTTGGGATTTCCCCATAAAAGATGTTAGGGGCTGCTCGCAAAAAGAGCCCACAGTTTGGCTCGACCCTATCAATACAATAGCATATTGCATTTTCATGGTTCATTCAGATTAACGAACACCTTGCACGAAGTCTTTCACCTGGGTTTTTTCTTTTCTTTTACAGATGTTATCCGTGCTACACCCTTCCAGGTTTCTTTTTAGATTAAGACCCTGCATAAACCTTTTTAATGTCTCTTGTTGCTTCTTCCCCTATGGAAACTCTATACAACAGGAAGGGATACTGGCGTTTTCGGCATTTTGGTCACACCAAACTACTGCTCAACCTGGAAATTCAGGGCTTATTGTCAATGGCGTTATTCAGCCCAGTACACATTCTAAAGTCCGAATACCTTAGGGAGTGCTCGGCATCGCGAGTTTGGCCTTATATGCATTAGCTCCGAATCAAGTCTTTGGTCAAATGTTGGGTTTGACAGGCTCCCGTGTTTTGCTACCTTACGTTCCGTTCTATCGGCTAAGGCGGCACCAGGAGAACTACTGCGATTGTGCACCGGTTCATCTGGACGAGCACCTCAGTAGAGAAAGCCGAAAACTGACTGTCATGATACAGCACGAGACCGGTCAACCACTTGATGACCCAGCGGAATCTTCGTGATTCCTCTGCATTAACGAAGGACATCCATCAGAAGTGGACTGTACGTGGAGAGGCTGGTAGCTGGGTCCACGGCTGCACATAAGGAAATGCCTCCTTATTATGCGCAAAATTATTATTCCTCCACCTGACAGTTGGGACCCACCGAAAGGGCCTCTGTATTTTGCGAAAAAATGTTCCCCCCACTGACAGCTCGGATCCACAAGCTATATCTTCGCACGTGAGGAAGTGCCTCCTTATTACGCACAAAAAATGAATACTCCCCCTACTAGCTGGTACCCACAATAGTGGGAGGCTGACTTGTGGGCATACTAAGTTGACACGGACGGAGTTTGTCAACTTAGTCAATATGAACGATTCTAGCTCCAGTGACCGTACAATGTCCATCCAACAGTCATAGTGCTTCTTCAAACTCTTGTCTTCTTGCTCAAGCCGCCCAAACCAGCGCTGGTCGTGCCGCCTGCTCCTACCTCCCGTGGCCAGCTCTGCTGCCGCGGATGCCTCACCACCCCCTACTACTCCCACCGCTGGCCAGGCCATCCCTCTACTCACCCACACCCCCTATTATTCTACGGCGATGCCATCCTCACACCGCAACCAAACCAGTCAACCCTCGTACTCCTCTCCGCGTGGGCATACACTGCCGCGTCTTCCCCGTCTTCGCATCATCCCCTTCCTAGGCCTCGCCGTCGTCGACCGCCTTGGTGATCTTGGCGCGGCATGGTCAACATGGTGAAGGAACGGCTTCCATCAGAAGAGTATTGTATGTGGACAGGCTAACAGCTGGGTCCATGGCTGCATAAAGGAAAAGCAACCTTATTACACATAAAATAATAATTCCTCCACCTGACAGCAGGGACCCACCAGACGGGCCTCCGTATTTCACGGAAAAACCTTTCCCCATGACACGCAAGGAAGTGCAGCCATATTAGGGGCAAGAAAATTAGTCTCCCCTAACAGCTGGGACCCACCAGCAATAACTTCAAACGCAAGGAGGTGCCTTCTTATCCTCCCTAACAGTCAGGACCGACCTGGTCAAAGCATACGTAGCATTGTCATTCTGGTTGTGAACGTGTATGTAAAGACTGGTTGCCGTCTGTTTGCAGGCTGCAGTGATGAACCGTGGCCGAGTAAGGAAGGGCATGTGTGATAGTAGAGGCGCGGACATAGCATCTCACGCAGTCTCGTCAATATTGTGTACACGTACGTACAACCATGGAGCAAGAAAGTTAATACGGTCACGTACATACATACGACAATGTCTCGAACGCCTACTCGCGCATCCGTCCTGCCAAGGCTCGTGTAAATGGAGAGGCAGCGAAGAGCGGTGATGGCGTCATGTTCATCGGCAGCCAACCGTCTAGGCCGGAACAAAGAAACTGCGTCGTCGTGTTCGGGAGGCAACGGAATGCGTCGTGTTCATCGGGAGCCAACCGGCTTGGACAAAATAGCCGAAACGAGGCCTGGCGTACCGCGGAATGGAGGAAATAGCCTTCCGTTCGACCACCTACGGTCGAAACGGGATCTTGTTCCCCGGGAGAGGTCTCACGAACCACAAAACGGAGGAAACAGACTTCTCTTTGACCTCCAAACGGTCGAAACGGGGTCCTGTTGATCGGGAGGGGTGTCGGTGTTAAAACCGGTGGATCTCGGATAGGGGGACCCGAACTGTTCGTCTAAGGCTAATGGTAACAGGAGGCGGGGGACACGATGTTTACCCAGGTTCGGGCCCTCTTGATGGAGGTAATACCCTACTTCCTGCTTGATTTATCTTGATGATATGAGTATTACAAGAGTTGATCTACCATGAGATCATAGAGGCTAAACCCTAGAAGCTAGCCTATGATTATGATTGTTCTTGTCCTACGGACTAAACCCTCAGGTTTATATAGACACCGGAGCTGGCTAGGGTTACATAGGGTCGGTTACAGAGAAGGAGATCTACATATCCGAATTGCCAAGCTTGCCTTCCACGCAAAGGAGAGTCCTATCAGGACACGGGACGAAGTCTTCAATCTTGTATCTTCATAGTCCAACAGTCCGGCCAAAGCATATAGTTCGGCTATACGAGGAGCCCTTAATCCAGGACTCCCCCAGTATCCCCCCAACTAGGCTTTAATGATGATGAGTCCGGCGTGCATATGGTCTTCGGCATTGCAAGGCGGGTTCCTTCTCCAATACTCCATAGAAGATTTCGAACACAAGAATCATGTCCGGCTCTGCAAAACAAATTCCACATACTACCATAGAGAGCACAATGTTCCACACATCTAACTGCTGACAACTTTTTATAGCATGACATCACGCCATGGCCCGGTCTTTATTTGAACCGTTTTCAGAACTAGCCACTACATGTGCTGTGAGGCGGTTTTATTGGCATGTCTTGTCGAAGCAGAGATCGTGTTCCCGTTATCACGGGATTCTCATCAATACAGGTGTGGGTAACCCAACCGTGTTTGTTTCATATGACTCCTCGATTTTAGGCAAGTCCCAAATGGTCACGTGGGGGACGCTTGATATTCGTCCTCTTTATAAGGGGGCCAAGGCCTATCCTTTTCTTCCCACGCTCGATCCTCCCCCTCCCGCACCTCGAGTTCCAAAACCAAGGCTCAAGCTAGGCACTTCGAACCTTTAACCATGTCCTGATCCAACCTTCAAGGCCGGTGTAAGGCCTCCTTGGTCACAGAGGAGGACATCAAGAAGCTTAGGGAGGCCAGATATCTTATCGCCGAAATCCCGCACAGGCTGCCTGCTCAAGGGCAGGTCATCCCCACTCCCGAACCTAACGAGAGTGTCGTATTTATTTCCCACTTCCTCCGAGAGCTAGGTTTTAGTCTTGATCCCTTCGTGAGAGGGCTCATTTTCTATTACGGGCTAGACTTCCACGATCTAGCTCCGTACTCCATCCTTCACAACTCGTCGTTTATCGTCGTGTGTGAAGCCTTCCTCTGCATCACACCCCACTTCGGCCTATGGCTCAAGACCTTCAATGTGAGGCTCAAGGTGATCGACGGGCATCACGCGGAGTGCGGAGGCACTATAATAAGCAAAGGCGCCGATGCCCCATGGCCAAAGGGTTCCTTCAAAGAAACTCCTGACTTATGGCAATGGGAGTGGTTTTACATCACAGCTCCCTGGGGTACAAAGCGGGCGGCCGCTCCAGCGTTCCGCTCGGGCCCTCTGCCGCAACTGGCATCATGGGTCAACAAGGGGCTGGACTGGAGTACAGTTAATGACGTGCTGACACTACAAAGCCACATCCGAGACCTTCTTAAGAAGGATGTCAGTCTTGTCAAGATAATGCAAGTAATGCTGGTTCGTCGGGTCCTGCCCTGCCAATGTCGACCTCTCCGTATGTGGGAGGTCAACCCGGAAGGACCGCGAACCATTCAACAATTCTTCAGCATGACACTCAAAGAGATGTATGGGTCGTTCTTCGGATACCACCGAAGACGTGGATCTCAACAACAACCATCCGGATACCAAGTAAGTAATTCTTCTACTGAACACACCATCCTTTATGTTTGTTATAATATCATTCTGAAACATTGCTCTCCACCAGGACTTGATAAGGAAGGCGGAGAGGATTAGGTGTTCGGCTCCTCTTCCAGAAGGCTCGCCGGATCCTCTATTGATCAGGATTCTTGAGCGCACACCGTATCAGGTGCCATCAGGAGAAGATGAGGGAAGGAATAGAGAAGCCACCGGTGTGCTCCATACTTTACACATCCAAATCGGGGGAGTAAGTGCCTCCGCGAAGGAGGATAATCGGGGAGGTGAATCTAAAATCTCCTCTCCTCACTGTAAGAAAAGGGACGCTGCTGAAGACTTGGAAACGGAAGTTTCCAAACGAGGGAAGAAACCCTTGCTAGGGGGCTCTGCCCTAGAGGGCATCCTTACCGCACAGCACCCGCAAGGGGGCCAGCCCTCAACCGAGCTATAAGTGGAAAAAGGTACTTTGTTAAATATATCTTGTTTTGTCTCTGAGAATAATAACCGAGACATATTTGTTGCAGTCCGGCTTGTAGCCCTTCTCCACAGAGTTCCTCGTTGGGGGATCTTCTTCCGGATATGATGGAGAGCGAAACGCCTCCTCCTGCCTCCCCGCCACATGGGGCAGACGACCCTGGGGTGTCATCACGGAGGATCTCTCTTGATCTGCCACGGCCAGAAGTTGACACTTCGGCTGCCCAAAGTCCGGAATATTCGGCTCCCAAGGAGAGCTTCAGAAAGAGTCCAGGATTGTCCGACACGCAGCTGGACACATTGATGGTTCTTCTGGAGCGAGCGGCCATCTCAGAGACACATCGTGCCTTAATTGGTATAGTTGTTGAGAGGATTTCATTCGCCAAAAGCGGTTTGAATGAAGCTTTTACGAGTCTGCTGAGAGGCTTTGAGGTACGTGAAAAATAATATATGTATTTTTGACGGTACAACACATGCTAGGTGTGCTCTATATAGATAGTAGCCCCTGACACTCTGGTTGCCATCCAATGGTGGCAAACAGAGGATCATAATCTCTGGTAATAATCGTACTGCTTTATCTGCAGGTGGCTGAGGGTCCGGCGGTTGACCGGACTACTGATTTTGCCGAACTGAAGCGGCAGCTTGACATGGCCGATGCCGATATCGCGCTTGTTAACAAGCAGCTTGATGAGGCCCAGGGTATGCAAGTTCAACTTGTCATCAAATGTTTTAAGAGGAGCATGATGCTAGTATCTATAATATGTTGTGACTGCAGATGGAGCTGCTGCCGTAGAGACCCTTCGGGCGGACATTGCCCGAGCCAAGGAGCAAGGCCGAATAAGTGATGTGGCCACCCTGAAGGCGGTCAAAGAGTTAAGAGCCGAACAGACTGGTCATCGCCAGATCGAAGAGAAGATAGCCCAGATGGTTGTTGAGCTAAAAGATGCCGCTGACTGCCATGAGCTCCTTGAAAAGGAAAACCAAGCGAAAGTGGCTGACCTGAAGAAAGCCCTGGAGGCACCCATGGAAACACGCTCTGAAATGAGAGGGATAAGGGAGGAGCTTCGTGAAGCCGGAGATATCACGGCTGGGAGGCCCTATTTGTTGCGGATGAAGTTCGGAGACCCAAAGTATGCCCCTCTGGATCAGTTGTGGAGTGCTGTCGATGCATATGCAGACCTGGCAAAGAGTGCTACTGATGTGACCGATTTTTACAAAGATCGGAAACACCATAAGGTAGAAAGGTTATTCTGGTCACATTTCAGTGCCCCGACGCGTCCGCTGCTGTTCAATGAAAGAATGGACGCATGGGACGAGCTCCATAGGTTGTCCGAGCTTGCTGTGAGGTCTGTCGTGGATCATCTTCGGCCACGGGGACCAAGCCCGGACAGTTATTTTTGATTAGTGCAACAATTCCTTGCACTGTGTCGCATAACGGTGATTCGAAGAGGTCGGCGTGCATAGAGGGTGTGCGGATGGCTCTTGCCCATGTTAAAACATACTTGGCAGGGATGGAAACCACTGCTATTGCAACCCGGGGTCCGGCGGGAGCCAGGACCCGACCGAGCACTATTTTGAAGAAGTATTAGAAGGCGCCCGTTTAATAGAGGCAGAGTGCTCAAAGAGTGCCATGTTCGACTGACGTGTATCTCAATTGTAAAAACAATGCTATCTTGATTATAAAGGCTGTGTTTATACTTTTGCCCGAAAGTATTATAGCGCCTCCTATGCGGCTGTTTATGTATGTATATAACCTGAAAGTTTGCAGTCGTCGTCTTCAGCCCCCACGTATATAATGCAGGGGTGTTCGAGAAAATGCGTAGTCACACTTGATCCAACATATTAGTCCATTAAGGAGGTGGTAGCATGACGAACCAGGCAATCGGACTATATAGCTTTAACAGTTTCACTTAGCCATATGAGTTTGACGGTGGGGCTACTATATAGTCCCTGGTAGTTCCACGTTCATCCAAGTATGGTGCGCGTTCGTACATGACCGGGAAACCGGTCCTTCGTTAATGCAGATGAGTTCCGAAGATTCTGCTGAGTCATCGAGTGTTTGACCAGTCTCGCGTTGGATCATGACAGTCAGTTTTCGGCTTCCTCTACTGAGGTGCTCATCCAGATGAACCAGGGCACAATCACAGTAGTTCTCCTGGTGCCGCCTTAGCCGATAGAGCGGAACATAAGGTAGCAAAACACGGGAGCCGGGCAAACCCAACATTTGACAAAAGACATGATTCGGAGCTGATGCATATAAGGCCAAACTCGCGACGCCGAACACTCCCTAAGTTATTCGAACTTTACAACATATACTAGGATGAATAATGCCCTCGATAATAAGCCCTTAGTTTACAGGTATGTGCATTAGTCTAGTGTGACAAAAAATGCCGACAACGCTAGTATCCCTCCCAGTTGTGTTAAGTGTCCGGAGGGGAAGAAACAACAAGAGACATTAAAAAGGTTTACGTAGGGTCTTAATCTAAAGAGAAACCTCTGAGCGGGGCCCTGCTGCACGTCTGCACCTTTGTCTCCATTGTGTCGTATCCTGGAAGGGCGTAGCACGATGATCATCTATAAAAAAGTAAAAACCCAGGTGAAAGGCTTTGGGCAAAGAGTTGGTTAATCTGAATGAACCATGAAAATGCAATATGTATTAATAGGGTCGAGCCAATCTATGGGATTCTTTTTTTTTGCGAGCAGCCCCTAGCGCCACTTATGGGGGTATCCCCAGCTCAGGTTTATCTGGGCTGTTACATCTAGTGGAGCGCCAGACTCGTCTAACTGGGTCCGTGGTCTTGACGACCGACCATTTAGTCTGGTTGGAGGGGCCGCTCAGTGTTCGGCTACTAGAGCTGCCACATATTCTTCCCCATGTAAGGAACGCTCTGTATTTCCGCTAACTGTGATGACGCCACGTGGACCAGGCATCTTAAGTTTAAGATAGGCGTAGTGTGGTACTGCATTAAAACGAGCAAAGGCCGTTCTTCCGAGTAGTGCATGATAGCCGCTTCGGAATGGAGCGATGTCGAAGATTAATTCTTCGCTTCTGAAGTTGTCGGGAGAACCGAATACAACCTCTAGTAGTGGAGAGCCCATGCAGCGGGCCTCGACGCCTGGTATCACTCCTTTAAAGGTAGTGTTGCTTTGTCTAATTCTTGACGGGTCAATCCCCATTTTGCGGATAGTGTCCTGATATTTTAGATTAAGACTACTGTCGCCATCCATAAGGACTTGAGTGAGATGGTATCCATCAATTATTGGGTCAAGCACCAAGGCAGCCGAACCTCCGTGCCAAATACTAGTGGGAGGATCCCTGCAATCGAAATTGATCGGGCAGGCCGACCAGGGATTGAATTTGGGGGCAACGGGCTCCACAACGTTTATGTCTCAGAGTGCGCGTTTGCGCCTTCTCTTTGGAATGTGAGTTGCATAAATCATATTTACTACTTTGACTTCTGGTGGGAATTTTTTTCCCCCAGTGTTCGGCTGCCGAGGCTCATCCTCGTCTTCACTTGGCGTCTCCCTCCCCTTGTGTTCGACATTTAGCTTGCCAGCCTTCATGAAAATCTAGCACTCTGTGTGGGTGCGATTTTGCAGGCTTTTCGGGGGTACCATGTGTCGGTGTCAAAATCGGAGGATCTTGGGTATGGGGTCCCGATCTGTGCGTCTTAGGCTGATGGTACCAGGAGGCGAGGGACACAATGTTTACCTAGGTTTGAGCCCTCTCTATGGAGGTAAAACCCTACTTCCTGCTTGATTAATATTGAAGATATGAGTAGTACAAGAGTAGATCTACCACGAGATCGTAGAGGCTAAACCCTAGGAGCTAGCCTATGATAGTATGATTGTAATTGTGATTGGCCTTCTAAGGACCAACCTCTCTAGTTTATATAGACACCGGAGAGGGCTAGGGTTTACATGGAGTCGGTTACAAGGAAGGAAACACAATATCCAGATCACCAAGCTTGCCTTCCACACAAAGGAGAGTCCCATCCGGACACGGGCCAAAGTCTTGAGTCTTGTATCTTCACCCTTTAATAGTCCGGACGATGTATATAGTCCGGCAGTCTGGATACCCCCTAATCCAGGACTTCCTCAGTAGCCCCTGAACCAGGCTTCAATGACGATGAGTCCGGTGCACAGTCTTGTCTTTGGCATTGCAAGGCGGGTTCCTTCTCTAAATACTCCAAAGTAACTATCGAACACTCAAACTGTGTCTGGATCTGCAAGATGATCTTCACGTACCATTGTAGGGAACATAGCATAAATGTGATCTGCTGGCAATCTTCGTACGTCGTGCCCTTACATCGTGGCCTGGTCCAACATGAACCAGCGTCTCTTGCTCCACCTTGACTTGCGTTGCGAGGCAGTTTTATTGGCACGTCCTGCCAAAGCAGAGATCGCGTTCCTCTTATTATGGGATTTTCCATCAATATGGGCATGTGTAACCCAACGACGACCGTTGGTATGACTCCGTGTATTTTTGGATAAGTCTCAAGCGGTCACGCCGATGACTCTTTTCCACCTCCCTTGCACCTTCTTGCACCTCGAGCTCCAACACCCAAGACCTAAGCTCCAACACCCCAGATCCTCCAATATGTACGGATCCAACCCTAAAGGCCAGTGGGTGGCCTCTTCGATCCAAGAGGAGGACATTACGAGGCTTAGGGAGGTCGGATACCTGACCGCCGATATTCAGCATAGGCTTCCTGCTCCAGGGCAGGTTATCCCTACACCGGAGCCCCATGAGAGCGTTGTGTTTGTCCCTCACTTCCTCCGTGGCCTGGGCCTCACCCTTGACCCCTTTGTGAGGGGGCTCATGTTCTACTATGGGTTGGATTTTCATGATCTGGCTCCGGACGCTAGCCTCCATATCTCATCGTTCATTATTGTGTGTGAGGCTTTTCTCCATGTCGCCCCACACTTCGGCTTATGGCTCATGACCATCAATGTAAAGCCGAAGATGATCGAGGGGCGACATGCAGAGTGCGGAGGTGCCATAATAAGCAGGAACACCGATGGCCCGTGGCCAAAGGGTTCTTTCCCGGAAGTATCCGATGTATGGCAACGGAGGTGGTTTTATATTACGGCTCCCAGAGGCACAAAGTGGGTAGCCGCCCCCGAGTTCCGCTCGGGCCCTCCATCATAGTTGGCATCATGGACCGACGTAGGACGGAATTGGGGGCCCGCCAGTGATGTTCCAATACTGCAGAGCCGTATCCGGGAGCTTATCGAGAGGGACATAAATCTTGTCAGCATATTTCCAGTAATGCTAATCCGACAGATGTTGCCATGCAAACGTCGGCCTCTCCGGATGTGGGAGTTCAATCCAGAGGGACCGCGGACCATTATGCACTTCTTCGGCCTGAAGCTCGAAGGGATGTGTAAATTATTCTTCGGACCACAAGTAAAGTATCCGGACAACACCGAGGATGCGGGCCTAAGTTGCAACCGCCTAGATACCCAAGTAAGTAACGTTAAAGCCGGACACTCTGTTTATATTTGCCATAACCATTGTTCTGAAAACCCTCCGTGGCCAGGAATGGCTCAACAAAGCGGAGAGAATCAAGTGTCCGGCGCCGCTTCCTGAAGGCTCGCCGGGTCCAACCATAGCCAAGATGCTTGGCCAGGGCTGAGCAAAATGCCTGTCGGATTTCGGGTTCCGGCAGACCCTTGAGGTTCAAACACTGGGGTGCACACGGAGATTCAACCCTCTACCATCTCGCTCCTCGCCGGACCGCTAGGACCTAAACTACTAAAATGAACAGCACAAGGGACACAAGATTTATACTGGTTCAGGCCACCATTGTGGTGTAATACCCTACTCCAGTGTGTGGTGTGGTGGATTGCCTCTTGGGCTGATGATGAACAATACAAGGAAGAACAACCTCGCGAGGGTCTGTTCTTGGCTGGTGCGATGAACTGCTAGGAGGAGTTCAGTCGCTCTAGCTACTGGTTTCTTGATGAGGATCAAGCTGCCTCTGCCCTGGGGGTGGCTTGTCCTATTTATAGGCGAAGGCCCTGGGCCTCTTCCCAAATATTGAGCGGGAAGGGAGCCAACAATTGGCCATTTCGAAGGGGAACAACGGGTACACTTATCCTGACTAAAGTTGGTCCTCGCCTGCCACAGGCTCTGGTGATGACGCTGGCTTGGGCTCCACGATGACTCCCTTCCAGCTGTTGGGCTGGTCTTGGTCTCATTGCACCGAAATGGACACATTTGCTTGATACTCTCGCCTGCGCTTGCTCCCTTTGCACCAAAGAGGAAAGGAGGACACTGTGCAGGCTGGCGCCCGACTATCGCCCTTGGTCGTCACGGCTTGCGTCATGGGCACCTCGCGAGGTACCCTGCCTTGCACTCTCCGCCTCCTCATGAGCCAGCCTGACGAGGCCGTGCCTGAGGAAGCTCCTTGTCGTCCGCCCCGCGAGGCTTGGCCCCTCGCGAGGGTCTCAAGCTTGTGTTGATGAAGATGGGCTGTGCTTGGCCTCCTTTGAGCCACGCCGCAGGCTGCAGGCAGGCAAGTCAGGGGACCCTCATTCCCAGAACGCCGACAGTAGCCCCCAGGCCCACGGCGCACCCGAACTTGGCTGAGCAGAGATGTGAAAGGGCAAGCGCGAAGCGTCGCGGGCCCTAATAGCCTGCGGCCTTGGGCGCCGCGTGGCAGTTGATTGGACGTGGGCGGCACTGCTTCCCCACGACGCCTCGGTAGCCGCCCGGATTCGACATGTCCCTGCATGCAAAGACGGTCATGATTACAGGTGATCGTGGAGGCCGACGGTTGGCCTTCCCCGGCTATAAGTACGGAACGGCGTGCGCCCTTCCAGTCTATCCTTTTGCTTCTCCTCCTCCTTGCTTCCTCTGGCTGCAATGGCTCCGATCCGCCGGTTCTCCGCGGAAGAGAAGGGAAAGGCTCCACAAGAGGATCCTGACCCGCTCCCCCCAAAGAAGCGACGTGCCCTCTGGTGTCAGGGCGAGAGCGCTCGCCTGGAGGCGTCAAGACCCTGGTGTGAGCGGCCGCCACCAGGGTTCCCTCTTCCCTTGTACGCGCACATTGGCGGCTCTGAAGGAGTCGACGCAGAACGCCAGGAGAGGCGCCGCCGACGACACCGGCGGGTCACGAAAGTGTGCGTCTTCCCTCCTGGAGTCCACGCCGAGGGCTCCTACCAGGAGTTCGTGCTTCACACCGCCACACCTCCTAAGTCTTGGATTCGCCTTCCTTCTTTCTTCGCCTCCGTCGTCTGACAGGGGGAACCCCTGGGACTCTGGCTGTAGCACGCCGGCTGCGGCACCCTCGCGACCGGGGCAGAGGTCGCGGTAGTTGCCCCGGGCGAGGTCTTCATGACTCGAGGCTGGGGCGAGGTCGCCCGGGTTTGCAGGGCGAGGGGCGCCCTCACGATCCATCTGGAGTACGATGGTGCTTCGGTGGTGTCCTACAAGGTCTTCGATGCGGAGGGTCATCGGCTGGAGTGCTGCCCCAGGAGAGGTGGCCGGGACCCTGCTGCGGCGAGATAAAGGCCGGCCGACCGCCCTCTTGGCCGCTCCTCAGGCGACGGAGGCACCGGAGGATCCAGCGACTCCGCCGAGCTCTTCGTGACGCAGGAGATGAGTGACGACAGCTACGAGCCCTCGAGCCTGCGCCGTTCCCGGAGTAGGGCGGGCTCATCAGGTCGTCGCCGCCCCTGACCTGGATGGGGTTGGCACCGGACTGGGCGGCCCACTGTTGATGATGGCATCCGCCACGATGCCCCCTGTAGTTAGGACTCCTTAGGATGCACGCCTTTTGTTCCTGCGAGGGGCTAAGAATATACCCCACACGGGCTTATAAGATGTTTGTAGCTCCGTCTGTCAATATAATCCTTTTTATGAAGCAGTGCGAGATGCTCATTCCGTTCTAACTTAGTTTCCTCCTTTCAGTCCTCACGAGGGCCTGATGCTCTGCGCCGACAGGTCCCAGTCCCAAGGCGGCTTCAGCCGTCGCTGGTATGCCAGGTCGCGATGCCGTGGTCAAGGCCAGGAGGTGAGCGGCCCGAGGTCCGGTAAGAGCCCCTGAGTCATGATGCTCAGGAGGTCCTCCTTGGCGCTCAAGCAGCCATCATTCGGTGAGAAAGGAGAGCGACGTTGCTAACACGGGATTGCATAGAGTGCGGGGATGGTGTTGCGATAACTTAGTGCATCCGGAGGGTGACTTATCTTGAGAGTCGGAAAAATGCTTCTAGGTGCGGCGCTAGCCTGGACCGTCGCGAGGTTGCTTGGCGATGCTCCTTGGAGGGACCCTCCAGGCTTATCACGGAAGTAATGAGGGTTTGTTGCGACAACCGACAGTTAGCCGTTAGTTGCTCTAGAGGAGCGCGAAAGGCCTCGCGAGGTGTGTTGGGGTACCCATGAGCCATCACAGGGCTCACGGGGCCCTACCTCAAGGCGGGTTGCGCCTGGCTCTGGGCCTTATCTTGGAGTGTGTTCCTGCAAATTTGGCCAGATGCCGTTGCTCTACGTCTTCGGGGCCCGGTTCTCGGACTGGTCTCGGCCGTCGCTGGCATGCCAGGTCGCGATGCCATGGACAAGACCAGAGGGTGAGGGCCGGAGAACCGGTAGGAGCCCTGAGTCGCGATGCTCAGGCACCCCCCCTTTAACGCGCAAGCTGGGTTAGATGTAGCAACTCTACGTCCTCGGGTCCCGGCTCTCGGGCTGGTCTCAGCCGTCGCTGGCAAGCCAGGTCGCGATGCCATGGACAAGACTAGAGGGTGAGGGCCAGAGAGCCGGTAGGAGCCCTGAGTCGCGATGCTCAGGCACCCCCCTTTAACGCGCAAGATCCCATCACCCAGAAAAAGGCACCAAATAACAAGCATGGTGGAGTGAAAGCATTGTCCTAAGAAAAACGCAAGAAGAATACATGCCGCTGGGACAAGCCCGAGCGGCTTGGGGATGATGCAGCCCGAGGGGCGCCCCCAATAAGATGAGCCAAGGACATGAAATAAAAGGGTTACATGCCGCAGGGACGGACCCACGCGGCCTGGGAATAATGCGGCCCTGAAGGCGCTCCCAGCCGGAAATGAAACTTAAAAGATGTCACCTGATGATGTTGGGGACAAAGGGGTGTTGGTGTAGCAGACTCGGTGGGCTGCGGGAGCCGATCCTCATGAGCCCCCAGGCCCAGGGGCCATGGGAGGCTCCAGAGGCACTGGCGGCTCCTCGCGGGCCATCTCCATCTCCGCCAGGGCTGCGGCGTGCCTGACCTCTTGAGCCTCCAGGATGGCCCTCATGAGACGCTGGTGTGCAGCAGCCGCGTTCGACAGGCCATAAGGCATGCACACGTAGCTGTGGGGCGGACCCTCGTAACGTCCCACTCGCAAGGGCCAGAGGCGCTCTTGAGACGCGGCTTGGTTGAACCCTGGTATGTCGATGTAGACGCGCAGCCCACCATCCTCGCCTGGATGGGGGGCTACAACGGGTAGGCGGCGGTTGCCTCTCATGACCCTTGACTCCTGTAACTCCTGAATGGCCTTGCTGACGAACTCTTGAGGGTTTGGCCCTCCTTGCCTTGCTCCTTCTTAAGGGAAACGTGCTTCGAAGCACACCTCCACGTGGTGCCCAAGCGCCTCCCTCGTGACCTTGGCGAGGTCGGCGGCCCTCCAGGGGAGAGCCCCCGAGCCCTACCTGAGGAGGGCATCAGGCGCGCTTCCCTATGCGATGGAAGGAGGCTCCTCCTGGCCAGGCGCGGGCCCTGAGGGGCCTGCCTCCTGAGGTGCTGGGCCTGTCGATGTCTTCTTCTTCTTGGGTGCGGCCTCGGAAGGCCTCCTGCTGCTGTGGTCTGGGTCTTCTGCCTGAAAGGCTCGCTCCAGGGAGCACATTGCGTCTCTCTCTTCGCAGGGCACTGTGATGACCCCACCACTTCCTGGCATCTTGAGGACGTTGTAGCCGTGGTGGGTTACGGCCATGAACTTGGCCAGTGCCGGGTACCCGAGGATGGCGTTGTACGGCAGGCGAATGTGGGCAACGTCGAAGTCGATGAGCTCGGTGCGGTAGTTGTCGCGGGCCCCGAAGGTGACAGGAAGGCAGACCTGCCCGATCGGGACCGTGGAGCCGTCGGTGACCCCGGAGAAGGGCTTGGTCGGCTGAAGCTGACTGTAAGGCACTTGAAGATTGTTGAATGTTTCCACGGACAGGACGTTGAGCCCTGCCCCACCGTCGATGAGGGTCTTGGTGACTAGCACGTTGTTGATGATTGGGGAACAAAGCATCGGGAGGACTCCGACTGTGGCCGCGCACTTGAGCTGGTCTGCTAAGCTGAACGTGATGGCGCACGCCGACCACTTGAGAGGGCGCGTGGCCTCGAGCTTGGGGAGGACTGCATTCACTTCGCGGGCGAACTGCTTGAAGATGCGCTGAGAGGCTGGGGCTTGAGCTCCGCCCAGGATGCAGGCGATTGCGCGCGGTTCCTGGAAGCCCCCATCCCCTCGTCCTGATGACAGTCTTCATTTCTCCTTGGCTGCCGCGGCAGCGGGGGGAGGCCTGCGTTCCCTTGCGGGCGATCCTCGCGAGGCTGATCCCTCCAGCCTCCCTCGCGAGGCGGGTCCTGCAAGCGGTCCTCCCGAGGTTGGTCGCGCCACCCTTGGCGCGGGCCGTGGTCTTCCTAGCGTCCTACATTCCTTCCTCCTCCTCGGCCATAGCCCCGGTCGCTGCGCTAGGGGCGTCTGCCGACCCTTCCTTCGCGCATGGCCCGGACTTCTTGGCATTCATTTTGAGTTGTGGGTGTGGAGGTCGTGGTACACGTAGTACCGACTGCCCTTGGAGGATTCGGGTTGATCTCTGCCCCGCTTGGTGTCTGGATCAGCCGCGAGTACGGCAGCCCCTTGCGCTTCACGTCCTTGGCCTTGGGCTTCTTCTCTTCGGGGTCCGCGGCAGGCAGCTCGAGGAGGGAGAGGCGCCCCTCCTCAGCGCTGGCGCACTTGGTCGCCAAGTTGAACAGCTCCAGGGCGGTGCACAGATCTTCATGCATCGCTAGCTCCTCCTTCATCTTGACGTCGCGCACACCGTCGGAGAAGGAAGAGATGATGGCCTCCTCCGTTACCCTGGGGATCTTGAGGCGAGCGTTGTTGAAGCGTTGGATGTACTTATGCAGGGTTTCCCCTGGCTGCTGCTTGATGCGGCGCATGTCACTCACGGCGGGTGGCCGTTCGCGAGTACCCTGGAAGTTGGCGATGAAGCGGGTGCGCATCTCGTCCCAGGAAGAGATCGCGCCTGGGGCCAGAATCAGTTGCCAGGTGCAGGCTCCGTCCTTGAGTGCCATGGGAAACCAGTTTGCCATGACCTTTTCGTCTCCATTGGCAGCCTCGATGCCCAGCTCGTAGAGTTGGAGGAACTCCGTAGGGACAGCCGTGCCGTCGTACCGAGGAGGCAGGTTTGGCTTGAACTTGCCGGGCCACGTGACGCTGCGTAGCTCGGCAGTGAAGGCGCGGCAGCCCGCCGTGGCCACGGGGGGCATTGGGCGACGGAGAGCTTGGTCCCGCGGGTCCCCATGCGCCGTGGTTGGGGGTAGCACAGGGTCTTGACGTGCTGGAGCAGGGAGCTCTCGAGCAGCTACTCGTGGGCGAGGGACTTCTTGGCAGCTCTGATCTTGCCGAGCTGGCACCTGGTAGAGCGGGTTTCGCCCAGGGGCCGCGCGCCTCGGAGCCAGGGTGCCTTCTTGAGGAGGAGGCGACTGAGGCGCCCCAGGAGCTTCATCGCCCGCGCGGGGCGGGGTGCGGTGCAGTGAGAAGGACGGTGCGGGGGCGCCTCCAGTGGCGCGGACAAGCTCAGCGACTCGGTCAAGCCATTCTTCGTAGACGTCGTCGATGGGGCGGTAGCGCAGGAGCTCGTTTGGCACGATGAGTGCAGCCCGGGCTTCGATGGCCGCGCGGGGTGCGCGTGACGAAGAACCAGCGGGGGTGAGCGAGGGCGTGGCGGTGCGGCCGTCCCGCCTCATGGACGGGTGCTGGGACGATGCTTGCTGCTCGTTCCCCGCCGGGCCGGTGGCGGTGTTGATGGCAGGTGACGGGGAACGATGAGGGCGCCCGCCGACGGGAGCCGTCTAGGCGACATGGGAGGCAAGGGCGGCTCGGTGCTCGGCGCGAGCCCGACGAGCATCAAACATGGTTGCGGTGGTCGGGGACGAACGAGGCGACGGAAGGCAGATTCCGGCGCACCCCTACCTGGCGCGCCAGATGTCGGATTTCGGGTTCCGACAGACTCTTGAGGTTCGAACACTGGGGTGCGTGCGGAGATTCAACCCTCTACCGTCTCGCTCCTCGCCGGACCGCTAGGACCTAAACTACTAAAATGAACAGCACAAGGGACACAAGATTTATACTTGTTCAGGCCACCATTGTGGTGTAATACCATACTCTAGTGTGTGGTGTGGTGGATTGCCTCTTGGGCTGATGATTAACAATACAAGGAAGAACAGCCTCGCGAGGGTCTGTTCTTGGCTGGTGCGATGAACTGCTAGGAGGAGTTCAGTCGCTCTAGCTACTGGTTTCTTGATGAGGATCAAGCTGCCTCTCCCTGGGGTTGGCTAGTCCTATTTATAGGTGAAGGCCCTGGGCCTCTTCCCAAATATTGAGCGGGAAGGGCGCCAACAGTTGGCCATTTTGAAGGGGAACAGTGGGTACACTTATCCTAACTAAAGTTGGTCCTCGCCTGCCAAAGGCTCTGGTGATGACGCCGGCTTGGGCTCCACGATGACTCCCTTCCAGCCGTTGGGCTGGTCTTGGTCTCGTTGCACCGAAATGGACGCCTTTGCTTGATACACTCGCCTGCGCTTGCTTCCTTTGCACCAAAGAGGAAAGGAGGACACTGTGCGGGCTGGCGCCCGACTGGCGCCCTTGGTCGTCATGGCTTGCGTCATGGGCACCTCGCGAGGTACCCTGCCTTGAACTCTCCGCCTCCTCATGAGCTAGCCTGACGAGGCCGTGCCTGAGGAAGCTCCTTGTCGTCCGCCCCGTGAGGCTTGGCCCCTCGCGAGGGTCTCGAGCTTGCGTTGATGAAGTTGGGCTGTGCTGGGCCTCCTTTGAGCCACGCCGTAGGCCGCAGGCAGGCAAGTCTGGGGACCCCCGTTCCCAGAACGCCGACAATGCCATCAGGGAAAGGCGAAGGAAAGGGCAGCGAAGCCGAACGTCACACACTACGCATCCGGACTGGGGGAATTGATTTCTCCCCAAAGGAGGATAGTCGGGGAGGGGAATCCGAGGCAACCTCCCCGCGCGGGAAGAAAAGGGCCGCCTCCGAACACTTGGAGACGGAGATGCCCAAGCAAGGGAAGAAGGTATCACCAGGGGGCTCTGCCGCGACGGGCACCCTCGCCGCGTCATGCCTACCAATGGGCCAGCCCTCCGTCGAGCAGTAAGTTAATCGTTAATTCGAAGGTACGGTGTTTCTCTGAGATCCCTAACCACGATTCGTCGTTTGCAGTCCGGGTAGCAGCTCTTCTCAACAGAGTTCGTCTTCAGGGGATCTTCCTCCGGAGATGATGGAGAGCGAGACCCCACCCACCTCTCCGCCTCATGAAGCGGGCGACATGGAGGTGTCGTCATGGAGGAGTCCGGTTCTGCCAAAGCCGGAAGCTAATACGTGAACCGCCCTAAGCCCGGAGCGTTCGGCTCCCACGGGGAGCGATGACAAGGGTCTGACACAGTTTGATGTCCGGCCGGACGTACTAACAGGTCTTCTGGAGCAAGCTGCGCTCTCGAAGGAGCACCGCTCATTAATGAGCGCGGTGCTTAAGAAGATTTCATCCACTACACGCGGTTTGAATGAGGCATTTACGAGCCTGCTCAGAGGCTTTGAGGTATGTTGTAAAAAAATGCACTATTTTTCGCTATGAGGCACGCGCTAGGTGTGCTCCATATGGATAGTAGCCCCTGAGACTCTGGTTGGCCGCCATAGGCAGCAAACGGGGGATCATATAGTAATGGCGATGCTGTACATGTGCATAGGTATCTAAGGATCCGGTAGCCGACCAGTCTGTTGAAGTTGCCAAACTAAGGAGACAGATCGGATCTATCGATGCCGATATCACGCTGGTGAACAAGCGGCTGGACGAGTCATAGGGTATGTGCTCTGCTTCCCTTATTATATTGTATAGGAAAATGAGAGAGGGGCATAATATTAATACAATGTGTTTGTACTTCAGATGGTGCTACTGCTGTGGAGGCCCTGAGGGTGGACCTTGCTCAGGCCAAGGAACAAGCTCGGGCTAGTAATGCGGCTGCCCTAAAGGCGGACGAAGAATTGAGAGCCGAACAGGCTGCTCATCGTCGAAGCGAGGAAAAGATAGCCGAAATGACTGTGGAGTTGAAAAATGCCGCCGACCGGTATGTACTCCTTGAAAAGGAGAATAAGGCTAGCTCGGCCGAGCAGGACAAGGCACTTAATGCCACCAAGGAGATGCGGACCGATATCCGGGGTATGCGAGAGGAGCTCCAACAGGCTGAAAAAATCATGGCTGGGGGCTCCTACTTACTGCAGATGAAGTTTTTGGATCTGAAGTATGCTCCCCTGGATGGACGCTGGAGTCCGGCCGATGCATATGCGGACTTGGGGAATAGTACGGCTGATGCTGCCAAGTTCTTTGAGGATCAAGATGATAAGGAAGTGGAGAAGCTTTTCTGGTCGCAATTCAATGCTCCCACTTGCCCGCTGCCGTTAAACGAGAAGATGGTTTCTGTGGCGGAGCTTCACAGGCTGTTCGGGCTTGCAATACGGTCTATAATAGACCATCTTTGGTCGAAGGGGCCTAAGCCGGATAGTTACTTCGGTCTGGTGCAACAATTCCTTGGGGCCGTGCCTCGGATCGACGCCATGAGGAAGTCCGCGTGGAAAGAGGGCGCACGAATGGCTCTTGCCCGCGTTAAATCCTATTGGACGGATATGGAGGCCACCATTATAGCGACCCAGGATTCAGCGAGAGGCCAATATCCGACCGAGCAGTACTTGGCACAGGTCACAGAAGGTGCCCGCCTAATAGAGGCACAGTGCTTGAAGAATGTCTTGTTCGAGTGATGACACGAATCATTGTAAAAACAATGTTTATTTTGATTATGAGGCTATATTTATAATGTTTGCCTGAAAATACCATTGTGTCCCCTATGCGGACGTTTATATATATATATATATATATATATATATATATATATATATATATATATATATATATATATATATATATATATACCCCACGCATACAATGCGGGGGTGTTCACGAAAAATATGCTTAATCACACTTGATCCAACGTCTTGGTCCATTAAGGAGGTGATCGCACGTCGAACTAGGCAACCGGACTATATAGCTGTAACACTTTCGCTTAGCCATGGGAGTCTAACGGTGGGACTACTATGTAGCCCCTGGTACCTTCGCGTGTATCCGAATACGTATGCGTATGTACATGGCCGGGAAACGACCCTTCGTTAATGCGGGGAATCCTAAAGATCCCGGTGAGTCTTCGAGTGGTTGAACAGTCTCTCGCTGCATCATGACAATCAGTTTTCGGCTTTCTCTACTAAGGTGCTCATCCGGAATAACTAGGGCACAATCGCAGTAGTTCTCCTTTGGCCACCTTAGCCCGTAATAACGGAACGTAAGGCGGCAAACCCAGGAGCCAGGCAAACCCAACATTTGACCAAATACATGATTCGGAGTTGATGCATATAAGCCCAAACTCGTGACGCCGAACACTCCCAAAGGTATTCGGACTTTATAACAGACGATGGGCTCAAGAATGCCCATTCATTATAAACCCTGTGTTTCCACGTACGTGCGTTAATCTGTCGTGGCGAAATGCCAATAACAGCAGTATCCTCTGCGGGTATGGAACCCATGGGATGGTTAAACAACAAGAGGCAATAGAAAAGGATTACGTAGGGGCTTAATCTAAAAATAAACCTGTTGAGCGGGGCCCTACTGCACGTCTGCGCCATTGTCTCCGTTGTGCCGTATCCTGGAAGGGTATCGCGCGAACATTGTCTGTGTAAAAGAGAACTCGTAGGAGAGTACAACGTCGGTGTCAAAACCGGCGGATCTCGGTTAGGGGGTCCCGATCTGTGCGTCAAGGCTGATGGTAACAAGAAGCAAGGGACGCAGATGTTTACCCAGGTTTGGGCCCTCTCGATGGAGGTAAAACCCTACTTCCTACTTGATTAATATTGAAGATATGAGTAGTACAAGAGGAGATCTACCACGAGATCGTAGAAGCTAAACCCTAGGAGCTAGCCTATGATGGTATGATTGTAATTGTGATCGGCCTTCTAAGGACCAACCTCTCCGGTTTATATAGACACTGGAGAGGGGTAGGGTTTACATGGAGTCGGTTACAAGGAAGGAAAAAACAATATCCGGATCACCAAGCTTGCCTTCCACGCAAAGGAGAGTCCCATCCGTACACGGGCGGAAGTCTTGAGTCTTGTATCTTCACGCTTCAATAGTCCGGACGATGTATGTAGTCCGGCATTGCGGATACCCCCTAATCTAGGACTCCATCACCATGAATCTGACATAATTTGTCTAGAATCTTATTTAGGCTGGACGGTCCATCTCTGTTGCCTTTAAATGGCTTCTTCCATTGACCGGGGCGAGAGGCCCAGAATCCGGCATTGACCGTCGTGTTATCTGGGTTGTCTTCATTGTTTCGATGCTTGTTTTTATTGCGTCGCGGCTTCCCGTTGCCATCTCTTACTTCGGATGTGCCTGGGTTGCTAGTGCCGCGACGGGCCAACCAACTATCCTCGCCTGTGCAAAAGCGGGTCATGAGGCTTGTTAAGGCTGCCATTGTCCTCGGCTTTTCCTGGCCGAGGTGTCTGGCAAGCCATTCGTCCCGGACACTGTGCTTGAAGGCCGCTAAGGCTTCGACGTCCGGGCAGTCGATGATTTGATTCTTCTTAGTAAGAAATATGTTCCAAAGTTTTCGGGCTGACTCTCTGGGCTGTTGAATTATGTGACTTAAATCGTATGTGTCTGGGGTTCGGACATTGGTCCCTTGAGGCCTAAAGGTCTCCTCAAGTTCTTCCCAACTTCCAATTGAGTTTTCGGGGAGGCTTTTCAACCAGTGCCGAGCTAGTCCTTTCAACTTGAGGGGTAGGTATTTAATGGCGTGGAGATAATCTCCGCGAGCCATGTGAATGTGAAGGATAAAGTCCTCAATCCAGACCCCAGGTTCTGTCGTTCCATCGTATGCCTCTATGTTCACAGGTTTAAATCCTTCCGGAAATCCATGGTCCAGCACCTCATCGGTGAAGCACAGGGGGTGTGCGGCACCCCTGTATTTGGACGTGTCGTGGCGTGCTGTTGATGGTTGTTGTGTTCGGTGCTGATTCCTTGGTGGTATTTAATCAATGTGATCATCTTGGTAGCTCTGACCCTGTGCCGAAGCACGCTTCCTAGATCCGTAGATGGACCTGGCCATACCGGACTTTTTGTCAAGGAGCTCACGTAAATCGTGTGCTGACTTGTGTGCGGCATCATTAGCCATCCTGCCGCGGCCACGGGGTGGTCGGTCCGGCTGGTCGACCATTTTCGGCTGATTGGGCTCTATGGCATCGTCATCGAATTCGGGCAGCAGCTTGCGCTTTGGATAAATCTTTGTGTGGCGATCGCCACCGTATTTCTCTTAAGTGTCCGGCACTTGTTCCATTTGCGATTGAGTGTGTCCTGTGAGGCCTTAAGCCTTTTCTTCTGCTTCTTTAAGCTCCACGCGATGGCGATAAGCCTTCTATGGAGGTTCTCTTGTTCCAAGTGTCTTTTTGGGATGATGAGTGCGTCATCGTCTGGACTGTTCTCCTCTCCGGAGACAGGTTGATGAATTTTACCCTCGGGATCGGCGTCATCTGACGTCGGCTCCGAACTATGTTCACCGTTAGCTGGCTCATCCTGCTTCATCGCTGGGTCCATGGGATCGTCATTTCCTTTGGAGTCGACCGGGGTATTGTTCTTTCTTGCGCTGTTGTCGTTCTTCTTACTATGGCGGAATTTAGAGCGGCGCCTACAGCGTCACTTTGGTGGCTTATCGAGGGGATTATCCTTCGATGCATCATCGCCATCGCCTTCTTTTGGCGTGTCCACCATATATATATCATATGATGAGGTGGCTGTCCAGCGCCCTATAGGCGGTGGTTCCTGTTCTTCTCCTGCATCGTCGTCCATACAATCGATGTCTTCGTAGTTGAAGTCAAGCATGTCGGTTAAATCATCGACAGTGGCTATTAAGTGGGTGGTGGGTGGCGGACGAATTTCTTCATCATCCGCTTCCCACTCGAGCCGAACATAGTTCGGCCAGGAATCTCCTGACAAGGAGAGAAACCTTAATGAATTTAGCACATCACCCAAGGGCGAGTGCTGAAAAATGTCCGCGGAGGTGAACTCCATGACCGGTGCCCAATTAGATTCGATAGGCACGGATGTGCGCGGTTCAGATCATGCAGCCAGAGATGAGTCCGGGGGTCCGATGACACCACCTTCACAAGGGGTGGGATCAGTGTTCGGCTCCAACGCTGATGAGTGTGCGGCCTTCATGGCGGGGTCCATCCACCCGTCCTCAGAGGGCGCGATCTGCTCTGGATTGATTCCCGAGGCCACCGCAGGTGCGATCTCCCGAACACTGTCTGACGGAAGATCAAGTCATGCTCTAAGTCATGCTCATCGCGACTGTTCGGCGTACCTGACATGGGCTCGAATCCGTCGAAGATCAAGTCTCCGCGGATATTGGCAGTATAGTTCAAGCTTCCAAACCTGACCTGATGGCCAGGGGCATAGCTATCGATCTGCTCCAGGTGGCCAAGCGAGTTGGCCCGCAGAGCGAAGCCGCCGAATACAAAGATCTGTCCGGGAAGGAAAACCTCCCCCTAGATACCGTCGTTGAAGATGATTGCAGGAGCCATCGAGCCTTATCACGACGACACAGTGGAACTCTCAATGAAAGCACCAATGTCGGTGTCAAAACTAGCGGATCTCAGGTAGGGGTCCCGAACTGTGCGTCTAAGGCTAATGGTAACAGGAGGCGGGGGACACGATGTTTACCCAGGTTCGAGCCCTCTCGATGGAGGTAATACCCTACTTCCTGCTTGATTGATCTTGATGATATGAGTATTACAAGAGTTGATCTACCACGACATTGTAGAGGCTAAACCCTAGAAGCTAGCCTATGATTATGATTGTTCTTGATCTATGGACTAAATCCTCCAGTTTATATAGACACCGCAGGGGGCTAGGGTTACACATATCCGAATTGCCAAGCTTGCCTTCCACGCAAAGGAGAGTCCTATCCGGACACGAGACGAAGTATTCCATCTTGTATCTTCATAGTCCAACAGTTCGGCCAAAGTATATAGTCCGGTGGTCCGAGGACCCCTTAATCCAGGACTCCCTCAAGGGGTGTGGCATACCGCAAAACGAAGGAAACCGACTTCTCTTCGACCTCCTATGGTCGAAACGGGGGTCCTGTTCATGAGGGGTGTGGCGTACCGCAAAACAAGACTCCACGGGCTACTGTTCATCCATCGTCTACTGCCTCGCTCCAACCTCCACGAGCTACTGTTCGTCCACCGTCAACCTCCTCCAGCCTCCACCTGCGACTATTCATCCATGGCGTCTCCCTCCTGCCTCCACCAGCACTGTTCATCCACAGGATCCTGTTCATCCAGCCTCCATCGGCTACTGTTCAACCACCCCTCCACGGTCTACTGTTCATCCAGCCCTCTACTCGCTACTATTCTACCAGCCATCCATGGGGTCCTATTCATCCACCCCCAACTGGCTCAATCGGAGTCCTGTTCATGCAGTGGCAACGTTCTCTACTACCACGGGGTCCAATTCATCCAACCCCCACCAGGAACTATTCGTGCAACCCCCAACAATGCTCATTGTTCATCAAGAGGCAGCAGGTTCGATCGGCTTCAGTTAGCAGCAGTAGCGAGAGATTCGCTCGATTGGGTTCAGTTAACAGCCAGGGATTGATGTCGGTGTCAAAACCGGCGGATCTCTGGTAGGGGTCCCGATATGTGCGTTTTAGGCTGATGGTAATAGGAAGCGAAGGACACAATGTTTACCCAGGTTCGGGCCCTCTCGATGGAGGTAAAACCCTACTTCCTACTTGATTAATATTGACGATATGAGTAGTACAAGAGTAGATCTAACACGAGATCGTAGAGGCTAAACCCTAGAAGCTATCCTATGATGATTATGATTGTAATTGTGATCGGCCTTCTAAGGACCAACCTCTCCGGCTTATATATACACCGGAGAGGGCTAGGGTTTACATGGAGTCGGTTAGAAGGAAGGAAATACAATATCCGGATCACCAAGCTTGTCTTCCACGCAAAGGAGAGTCCCATCCGGACACGGGACTCAGCCTTGAGTCCTGTATCTTCATGCTTCAATAGTCTGGATGATGTATATAGTCCGGCTGTCCAGATACCCCCTAATCGAGGACTCCCCCAGTAGCCCCTGAACCAGGCTTCAATGACGTTGAGTCCGGCGCGCAGTCTTGTCTTCGGCATTGCAAGGCGGGTTCCATCTCCGAATATTCCAAAGTAATTATCGAACACTTAGACCATGTCCGGATCTGCGAGACGATCTTCACATACCCTTGTAGGGAATATAGCATAAATCTGATCCGCTGGCAATATTCGTACATCGTGCCCTTGCATCATGGCCTAGTCCAACGTGAACGGGCGTTTCTTGCCCCACCTCGACTCGTGTTGCGAGCCGGTTTTACTGCCACGTCCTGCCAAAGTAGAGATCATGTTCCTCTTATTACGGGATCTTTTATCAATAAGGGCATGCGTGACCCCACGACGACCGTTGGTATAACTCCGTCTGTTTTTAGATAAGCCTCAAGGGGTCATGCTGAGGACTCTTGATATTCACCCCCTTTATAAAGGGGTCGAGGCCTATGCCTCTTTTCCACCTCCCTCGCGCTTTCTTGCACCTCGAGTTCTAACACCCGATACCTAAGCCCAAACACCCCATATCCTCCAATATGTCCGGATCCAACCCTCAAGGCCGGTGGGTGGCCTCCTCGATCACAGAGGAGGACATTGCAAGGATTAGGGAGGTCGGATACCTGACCGCCGACATCCAGCATAGGCTTCCTGCTCTAGGGCAGGTCATCCCTACACCAGAGCCCAATGAGAGCGTCGTGTTTGTTCCTCACTTCCTCCGCGGCTTGGGCCTCACCCTCGATCCCTTTGTGAGGGGTCTCATGTTCTATTACGGGTTGGATTTTCATAATCTAGCTCCAGACGCTATCCTCCATATCTCGTCATTCGTCATTGTATGCGAGGCCTTTCTCCACGTCACTCCACACTTCGGCTTATGGCTCAAGACCTTTAATGTGAAGCCGAAGATGATAGAGGGGCGACATGTGGAGTGCGGAGGTGCGGAGGTGCCATAATAAGCAGGAGTATCCGATGGCCAGAGGGTTCTTTCCCAGAAGTATCCGATGTATGGCAGCGGAGGTGGTTTTATGCCACAGCTCCCAGAGGCAAAAAGTGGGTAGCTACCCCCTGAGTTCTGCTCGGGCCTCCGTCACAACTAGCGTCTTGGACCGAAGTAGGACGGAATTGGGGGCCCGCTCACGATGTACCAGTACTACAGAATTGCTTCCAGGAGCTTCTTGAGAGGGACATTAATCTTGTCAGCATAATTCAAGTGATGTTCATCCGACGGATGTTGCCATGCCAACGCCAGCCTCTCCAGATGTGGGAGTTCCATCCAGAGGGTCCGCGGACTGTTAAGCACTTCTTCGGTCTGATGCTCGAACGGATGTGCAAATTATTCTTCGGACCACAAGTAGAGTGTCCGGACACCACCGAGGATGCGGGCCTAAGCTGCAATTGCCTAGATACCCAAGTAAGTAACCTTGATACCGGATACTATGTGTTATATTTGCCATAGTTGTTATTCTGAAAATCATCCGGGGCCAGGAATGGCTCAGCAAGGTGGAGAGAATCAGGTGTCCGGCGCGACTTCCCGAAGGCTCGCCTAGTCCAACCATTGCCAAGATGCTTGACCGGGTGCTCAGTAGAATGCCCTCAGGGAAGGACAAGGGGAAGAACAAGGAAGCCGAACTTCACACGCTGCGCATCCAATCCGGGGGAATTGTTACCTCCCCTGAGGAGGATAGTCGGGAAGGGGAGGCCAAAGCCTCCTCCCCGCGCGGGAAGAAGAGGGTCGCCTCCCAAGACTTGGAGACGGAGATGCCCAAGCAAGGAAAAAAGGTATCACCAGGGGGCTCTGCCCCGACGAGCACCCTCACCACGTCGTGCCCACCAACGGGCCATCCCTCCACCGAGCTGTAAGTTAATTTTTAATTTGAAGGTACTGTGTTTCTCCGAGATCCATAACCAGGATTCGTTTTTTGCAGTCCGGCTAGCAGCTCTTCTCAACAGAGCTCATCTTCGGGGGATCTTCCTCTGGAGATGATGGAGAGCGAGAATCCACCAACCTCTCCACTTAATGAAACGGGCGACACCGAGGTGTCGTCATGGAGGAGTCCGGACCTGCCGAAGCCGGAGGCCAATACGTCAGCCGCCCTGAGCTCGGAGCGTTTGGCTCCCACGGGGGGCAATGAGAAAGGTTTAACATAGTTTAATGTCCGGCCGGATATACTGACAGGCCTTCTGGAGCGAGCTGCGCTATCGGAGGAGCACCGCTCATTAATGAGTGCGGTGCTTAAGGAGATTTCCTCCGCTAGAAGCGGTTTGAATGAGGCATTTACGAGCCTGCTCAGAGGCTTTGAGGTATGTAGTGAAAAAATGCACTATTTTTTGGATGTAAGGCACGCGCTAGGTGTGCTCCATATGGATAGTAGCCCCTGATACTCTAGTTGCCCGCCATAGGCGGCAAACGGGGGATCATATAGTAATGGCTGCGTTGTACATGTGCGCAGGTATCTAAGGATCCGACAGCCGACCAGTCTGTTGAGGATGCCGAACTAAGGAGGAAAATCGGATCTATCGATGCTGATATCACGCTGGTGAACAAGCGGCTGGATGAGTCACAAGGTATGTGCTCTGCTTCCCTTATTATGTTGTATAGGAAAGTGTGAGAGGGGCATAATATTAATGCAATGTGGTTGGACTGCAGACGGTGCTGCTGCCGTGGAAGCCCTAAGGGCGGAACTTGCCCAGGCCAAGGAACAAGCTCGGGTTAGCAATGCAGCTACCCTTAAGGCGGCCGAGGAATTGAGAGCCGAACAGGCTGCTCATCGTCGAAGCGAGGAAAAGATAGCCGAAATGTCCGTGGAGTTAAAAAATGCCGCTGACCGGTATGAGCTCCTTAAAAAGGAGCATAAGGATAGTTCGGCTGACCTGAACAAGGCACTTAATGCCACCAAGGAAATACTGACCGAGCTCGGGGGTGCGTGGGAGGAGCTTCAACAGGCCGGTAAATTCGTGACTGGGGGCTCCTACTTGCTGCGGACGAAGTTTTTCAATCCGAAGTACGCTCCCCTGGATGGACGCTGGAGTCCTGCGGATGCGTATTCGGATTTGGCGAAGAGTACAGTTGACGCTGCCCAATTCTTCGAGGATCGGGGTGATAAGGAAGTGGAGAAGCTTTTCTGGTCGCAATTAAATGCTCCCACTCGCCCGCTGCCATTAAGTGACAAGATGGCTGGTGTAGCGGAGCTTCACAGGTTGTCCGAGCTTGCAATGCGGTCTGTAGTAGACCATCTTTGGCCGAAGGGGCCTAAGCCGGACATTTAGTTTGGTTTGGTGCAACAATTCCTTGGGGCCGTGCCTCGGATCGACACCATGAGAAGGTCGGCGTGCATAGAGGGTGCGCGAATGGCCCTTGCCCGCGTTAAAGCCTATTGGACGGACATGGAGGCCACCATTATAGCACTACAAGAAATATGTCAACTTGTGACCACCACTATTGGTCACTGAAAGGTCACAAATTTCCATTTGCGACCTTTTTTGACCAAAAACAGAAGGTCAAAAGCTGGTCGTCATAAACTAACTATAGCGACCCTTCTTCTGGAATGGTCGAAGACGTTTATGACCAAAATATGTCTACTGTGGCGTTTTGGTCACTAGCAACCTCCCCAGGCCACGTAGGCGTCCAGCGTGGCAAGCTGATGTGGCACAAGATTCAGCCCGGTCCAATTCAGTTTTCCACATGGGCCTAGCCCAACAATTCGGACTTTTTAATGCATTTTTTTCTTGTTAATTTTCACTAGCTACATGGGCTTGGGCCATTAATTTGGCTTTTTTTCTATGATGCAGCCTTCTACTAATTTTTTATTTTCGTCCTTTTTTTTGCCACTAGTCCCACCAATCAGATTGGTCCCAGTTGTCATTCTTATCACAAAATTGATCCCACACATCAAAAATTTCAAAATCTATCAAACAACCATTATAACTTGGACCCCCTTGTCAGGTTTCCATTTGATGGGTATTCAAATCACATACACAATCATTATTTCAAACAATCCAAATAGCAAATGAAATTCGTCCAAAACAACACGGCACTAGTCTATTACAAACGTTACAGTATACTACAGCCCAGATAAGCCTACTATTGCCTACATTTACAACACATAATGTGCTAGTCTTTGTTGATATGCTTCACAGCTTCGAACTTGGATTCGCACTTCACCTGTGCAAAAAACAAGAATGAACATATAAGAATAAGAATGTGTACAGAACATCAAACAGTAGCCAATGAGGGATCCAATAACTTATAAGCAAGAATTGACAGCAAATGAGATGTACATAAATAGTATGACTAACACTAACCAGTATGCATTCATGGAGTGACTAAAGTGTTCTCACTAGCTAGGATTTTTTAGTATACAATATACTGACATGTGCAACTCTCTAAACTGATCATAGAAATGAAAACTGTAGGTGCGCTGCAGGCCAGATCATCATATTTGAACATTAATATTTATGTATTACTACAACACTAGGAGTACACAGCAACTAGTAGCAGAACTAGAAGAAATAACAAACCGAAGATGGATACAAACTAGTGACTAAGTACAAACTATTATGTCACTGCTCTCCTGCAATTCTCTATACAAAAAGACAATGAAACAAAAAAGATGGAACCATCCACTGCCATTCATGCACAAAATATCGAACCATCAACTGCCAGAAAAAAAACATGAAACACCATCCACTTCAACAGCCACAAGTCACATGGTAAAGGTTCAGACTAAACTGGGACAAAATGCCATGCCGCGGTCTATGCTCTCGATACAAACAGACACAAAACTACAAACAGCTAAAGGTAAGAAGCGAAAAATTGTAACATCTAATGGTATTGCATACACACAGAAGCATTATATACTCGTATATTGCAACGAGTGTGTGAGCTGGAAACTGGCCTGGTCAGTCAGGCACACAATTATGCAGCCGGTAAAAGGAACAAATAATTAAAAGAGCCAACAAGAACTCATACAAAAGCAACTCAATAATACCACGACGTCTTCCATTATTCTCTATACATTTTCCATTCCATGTTTGAATTTGTTCCATTTATTATTTGCCGCAGAAAATGAAATCACAAAGTCACAACAGTACATTCAGACATTTACTCCATGAACAAACAGGTTGGCCGCTGGAGGGAGATAATCAAGCAGCTTACGCGGCAACTGGTCCAAGCCAAGAAAACATGGGGAATAGGCAAGCGGCCAATGCACGCCCAGCAGCAGCGCTGCCATGCACTGGGCGCTCCCCTCCTTTCTACGACCCCAGAGCAGAGAGCAGCGACCATATGCGTGGCGATACAGGTACACGGGCAGGCAGAGGTAGACGGCCTAGCTGGCCGCCCTGCTGCAAGATAGACGGCGCGCGGCACGCATCTCCATGCATGCGCCGGACGGCCGGCAACCCCCTGTTTTTAGAAAAGATGGGATTGCCGCCGATGCTATAGTAAACCATCACAGGATGCAGCTAAGCTCGACGAAAATTCCACAACTATAACATCTAATGGTTTTGTATCCGTTGGCACATGGTGTTTTCAGAGTGCACATAGAGCAACATTCAGTATGACATGATTATTATTTATTTTTTGACCAAATTGCATTCACTTTGACATAATAGATTAGTAACATCTAATGTAATACATGATGGAAACAGACCAACAGAGTGGGAGAGAGGGGAGTCACCACCTTGGCGGCCTTGGTGGGCAGGCCCTTGGACCTTCTGCTCCTTCAAACTCGCAGGACCTTGGTGATGGCCTACACAAACCGCACCTCCATGAACAAATACTACAGAATAAGAAGACAAGGGGAAGATGGATGAACAATGGCATAGTGTTGAACCTCCATAGCTGCCAAATCAGGCACCTTGGTGCGCTCGATGGAGCGGGCTGGGGTACAGATCTCCCTGTCGATGTTTCCTGCAACCAACCCAAACCAAGAACGAGACGAGACGGGGTCAAAGAGCAAGAGAAGAAGAGGAGGAGAAGGAGGGGAGTAGGGATTCATACCAAGCATTGTCGTCGAGGCAAGCCCTGTGCCTGCGCCCTGCGGTCGGTCGCCATGGTCGGCGGCTAGGGTTTCCGGCGCGGGCAGGGGTCGAGGGAGGGCGGGTCTGACCGCGGGCTGAGTAGCTCCAGTGGATCTGCGTCCATGGCGGCCTCCTTGCATAGATAAGTACAAAGGGGATTGAGACTTGAAAGAAAAAAAGGGAGACACAAACAGAGGGAGGAAGAAGAGCGGGGGAACACGTCGACCTGCGGGACTTCGGTCGACGGTGGAGCTGCTCCGGCGAGGCACGAGGCCGAGGCAGTGGAGACCGAGGCTGGATCGCATTGGATATCCCTCCCTCGGGTTCTTCTCTACCTTTTGGTGAGGGAAGGGGAGGGGCGAGAGGAGGAGGGCATGGGGGATCAGATCTCTTCTGATGAGAGGAGGTGAGGGGAGGGGAGGGCCGAGGTCGTGGCCGGCGGCGAGGTGAGGGAGACGGGGGCGGTTGGTGGCGGTGCAGCGTGGGGGAGGCCATGGATGGCGGGACGGCGGGGCGGTTGGTGGGTGGCGCGGCGGCGGGTAGGGTTTGGGAGGGAGACGATGGTGGGATGGGATCGGGGTGGGTGGGAGACGAGTGGGAGGGATGGGATCGGGGTGGGTGGGGCCGTGTGGTTTCCCTTTTTATTTATTTTTTAATTTTTTGTTTTCTATAGATAGATGGATGGATGTGGGATGATGGATGGATGGATGGGCGCCATGTCATCGATCCGTGTCAAACCAACTCCATCAATGGGAATAGAGTATATGTGATTTGTGTTTTTTGTTTTGTTTTTCTCCTACTTTTACACATGAAAAATATCAAAAAATGGTCTCATATTGCGCACAAGTGTGCATCTTGGAATTCCAAACAATGTTGCCTAAGGAAGTTTTCATTTTCTTTGCACGGAAAATTCTTTTTTCATTTTCCGAGTGCCCGAAATGAGGTTTTTTTGTGAAGGAACTACCAAATAATTGTTGCACAAATGGACCAAATCAATTTTATAAAATACTAGGCCATATATAATGCACAATTGACAAAATGCTTGGGTGAAAAAAGTTTTGATCCACCTCTGATGAAAAAGACAAATTGTCGTCAATTCAGGTGGAAACGGGTCAAATTTGAACTCTAGCCGCCTCATAGTTTGCTCTTTATTTTTTCCAAAAATCATTTCTAGTTACATAAGGACCTATGTAATCATAGAAACACCAAAAAAATTCCAAGATTCAACCACTAGCTAGGAACGGTCAAGCCCGCCGTTTTGACCGCATTTTGAACGGGCATAAAAAATTCAAAAAAAATCAAAAAATTGGAAAACTTTCGCATTGTGTCATTATATGTGACCAAGTTTCCAGGAAAAATAATAAACTTGTAATACGGTAATTATTTTAAAAAAGTGTTCTCAGAAATGAGCTATCAAGTGTGAAGATTCATGGCTTTCAAGCCAAATGATCAATCTTATGGCCACATTCATGGCATAGTTTGTTCAAATGATGTCATATTGTGCACAAGGGTGCATATTGGAATAGCAAACAATGTTTCCTAAGGAAGTTTTCATTTTCGTTGGACGAAAAAACCATTTTCCATTTTTCGAGTGCCCGAAAGAAGGTTTTTTTGTGAAGGAACTACCAAATAATTGTTGCAAAATTGGACCAAATCATTTTTATAAAATACTAGGCCATATTTAATGCACAATTGACAAAATGGTCTGGTGTAAATTTTTTTGATCCACCTCTCGTGAAAAAGACAAATTTCTGCCGATTCAGTTGGAAGCGGGTCAAATTTGAACTGCAGCTGCCTCATAGTTTGCTATTTATTTTTTCCAAAAATCATTTCTAGTTACATAAGGACCTATTTAATCATAAATACATGGTTTGGTGGCGATACGTCGAGGTTTGGGCGGTGGCCGAGGGCCCCAACTCTAGAGTGCGTAAACTCGCATGCCCGCCGTGTGGTCACCGCGTGACCGTTGCGTTGCCATGTGTTCTGGGCGGCCTAGGCATGTCTAGTGGGTTGGGCACTCCCTAGGTTGGTGCTAGGAAGAAAATTACAACATAAGATTCTCACGAGGAGACCAATCGATGCTCAAACATGAATTAGCAGCCAAGTGTTTGATTAGCGGTACGGGAAATGTACATGGCTAATGGGCGTGAGTTTTGGCCGAGGATGATCAGTTACTAAGAAGAACGTTTTCAAAAAATTTCAGCTCAAAAGGAGGAGCCTAGGTGGTACTTGCTTTGCAAACTACCACACTAGACATAACTACGAATGTTGAAGCTCGTCTCAAAATAATGAATGGATTGAGCTGGCATTTGGTGGAGGATGGTTATTTGGGCATAGGAAAGCAGTGTAGAAAATGGATGCTATTTTGACATGCCAAAGTGGTACTTCCTTCACAAACTGTTGTTCTGAACAAAATAGGAAAATGAATATTTTTGAATTATTTTTTAACTAGGCAAGGAAGGTTTTTACATATTTGACGAAGATATGACCCAAAGAATTTATGAGATTTGTTTGGGAATTTTGGCCATGACAGAAATATAGGTTGCTTCACAACCTAGGGCAAAAACTGCCACATGGACATGACACATAGGCAAAACTGATGAGATGGCGCCTAGTCATCGCAACCCACCACAATTTACAAGGCTATGACCATCTATATTGGTCGTTAACAACTAGAAATAAGGCAGTGGACTAGCGATGTTTGCTTTATGACCATTTTCTCTAATGAAATTATGACCTTTCTGACCAAAATGGTCGTTATGGTTTAGGGTTTAGAGCCCCCCAGACAGCTTTTGACCAATTGGTCTAAAATGGTCATAAATTTATGACCCATTCCTCGAGGGTCACTGATAGAAGGTCATAAGTTGACATATTTCTTGTAGTGTAGCGACCCAGGATCCGGCGGGGGGCCAATATCCGGCCGAGCACTACTTGGTGCAGGTCACAGAAGGTGCCCGCCTAATAGAGGCGCAGTGCTCGAAGCATGTCTTGTTCGAGTTATGAATCGAATCATTGTAAAAAAATGATTATTTTGATTATGAGGCTATATTTTTACTCTTTGCCTAAAAATATGATTGTGTCCCTTGTGCGGCCATTTATATATATATATATATATATATATATATATATATATATATATATATATATATATGTAATCTGAAAGTTAGCAGTCGTTGGCTTCAGCCCCCACGCATACAATGCGAGGGTGTTCGCGAAAAATATGCTTAATCACACTTGATCCAATGTCTTGGTCCATTAAGGAGGTGATTGCACGTCGAACTAAGCAATCGGACTATATATCTGTAACACTTTCGCTTAGCCACTATGTAGCCCTTGGTACCTTCGCGTGCATCCGAATTCCTTGCGCGTATGTACATGACCGGGAAATGGCCCTTCGTTAATGCGGAGGAATCCTAAAGATTCCGGTGAGTCTTCGAGTGGTTGATCAGTCTCTCGCTATATCATGACAGTCAGTTTTCGGCTTTCTCTACTGAGGTGCTCATCCTGAATAACCAGGGCACAATCGCAGTAGTTCTCCTTTGGCCGCCTTAGCCGATAATGATGGAAGTAAGGCGGCAAACCCAGGAGCCGGGCAAACCCAACATTTGACCAAAGACATGATTCGGAGCTGATGCATATAAGGCCAAACTCGTGACGTCAAACACTCCCGAAGGTATTCGGACTTTATAACAGAAGATGGGATCAAGAATGCCCATTTATTATAAACCCTGTGATTCCAAGTACGTGCTTTAATCTGTCGTGGCGAAATGCCAATAACGGCAGTATCCTCTGTTGGTATGGAACCCATGGGATGGTTAAACAATAAGAGGCAATAGAAAAGGTTTACACAGGGGCTTAATCTAAAAAGAAACCTGTTGAATGGGGCCCTGCTGCACGTCTGCGCCTTTGTCTCTGTTGTGCCGTATCCTAGAAGGGTATCGCACGAACGTTGTCTGTGGAAAAAAGAAAACTCGTAGGAGAGTACAACGTAAGTATGCGATGGATAGTAAAATTGTAAGAGGTTGGCCTGCCAATAAGGTTGAGCCAAGTGTGGGGCTGTATTAAATATTTATAGCCCCTGGTGTCCGCTATGGGATTACATATACGGTGCCCTGGTTCAATTTTGTCCGGGCTACCGGACTCGTCTAACCGTGTCTGTGGTCTTAATGACCAGTCATGTTTTCTAATATTGGAGGCCGCTTATAGTCTGGCCGCTAGGGCCGTCGCGTGTTCCTCTGCGCGTGAAGAGCGCACTATGATTCCGTTAACGGTGATGACGCCACGTGGACCGGGCATCTTGAGTATAAGGTAGCCATAGTGCGGTAATGCGTTGAAGCGGGCAAAGGCCGTTCTTCCAAGCAATTCTTGATAGCCGCTTTGGAAGGGTGCGATGGTGAAGAGTATTTCTTCGCTTCTGGAATTGCCTGGGGAGCCAAATGTTACCTCCAGTACGACGGAGCCCCTGTCGTAGGCTTCAACGCCTGGTATCGCCCCTTCAAAGGCGGTGTTGCTTTGGCTAATTTTGGATGGGTTTATCTCCATCCTGCGGACAGTGTCCTCTTATATTAAATTGAGACTACTACCGCCGTCCATGAGGACACGGGTGAGACGGTATCCGTCGATTATTGGGTCAAGCACCAAGGCCTTCGATCCTCCACGCCGAATACTAGTTCAGCCGTCCAAGTGATTGAAGGTGATCGGATAAGACATCCAGTAGTTAGGTGTGGGTACGATGGGCTCTATATCGCACGCGCATCTACGTGCACGTTCGTGCCTTCTCATGGATGTGCGAGTCGCGTGGATCATGTTCACTGTTTTAACCTCTGGCGGGAATTTTTTCTGTCCCCCAGTGTTCGGCTGGCGATTTACGTCCTCGTCTTCACTTGGTGTTTCCCTTCCCTTGTGTTCGGCATTTAATTTGTCGGCCTGCTTGAAGACCCAGCACTCTCTGTGCGTTTGGTTCGCAGGTTTGTCAGGGGTGCCATGAATTTGGCACAGTCTGTCTAGGACTCTATTCAGACTGAACGGTCCCTCTTTACTGCCTTTAAATGGCTTCTTTTGCTGATCAGGTCGAGAGCCCCTGAATCCTGCATTAACCGTTGTGTTATCCGGGCTCTCTTCCTTATTTTGGCGTTTGTTTTTATTACGCCGTGGCTTCCCGTTGCCATCCCTTATTTCGGATGTGCTGGGGTCACTGGTGCCTTTACAGGCTAGCCAGCTATCTTCACCCGCGCAAAAGCGTGTCATAAGGCTTCTTAGGGCTGCCATTGTCCTTGGATTTTCTCGGCCGAGGTGTCTGGCGAGCCACTCGTCGCGGATGTTGTGTTTGAATGCTGCTAAGGCTTCGGCGTCCGGACAATCGACAATTTGATTCTTCTTAGTGAGGAATCTGTTCCAAAGCTTGCGGGCGGACTCTCCGGGCTGTTGGATTATGTGGCTTAAGTCGTCCGCATCCGGAGGCCGGACATAAGTCCTTTGAAAATTGGCCCTGAAAGCGTCCTCGAGTTCCTCCCAACCCCCAATTGAATTTTCGGGGAGGCTTTTCAACCAATGTCGAGCTGGTCCCTTCAACTTTAGGTGAAGATATTTGATGGCGTGGAGGTCATCCCCATGAGCCCTGGGTCTGTCATTCCGTCGTATGCCTCTATGTTCACCTGTTTGAAACCTTATGGGAATTCATGGTCCAGTACTTCTTCGGTGAAGCACAGGGGGTGAGCAGCCCCTCTGTATCTGGACGCGCTGTGGCATGCGGTCGGCTGTTGTTGTGTCTAGTGTTTATTCCGAACTGGTATTTGGCTTGTATGATCATCTAGTGACCATAGTCCCTTGCCGGGGTGTGTCCTTTAGATCCATAGATGGACCTAGCCGCACCGGTTTGCTTATCCAGATGCTCACGTAGATCGTGCGCGGCGTCACTAGCCATTCTGTTGCGGTTGTGAAGCGGTGTGTCTGGTCTCCTGGTCGTATTATTCTTTAGTGGAATGGCATCATCGTTGAATTCTGGCAGTAGCTTGCGTTTTGGATAGCTCTTTATATGGCGATCGTCGCCATATATTTCTTCAGTGTCTAGCACTTTATTCCATCTGCGATTGAGCGTTTCCTGTGCGGCTTTGAGCCGTTGCTTCTGCTTCTTTAGACTTCTCGCTGTGGCCATAAGCTTTCTATGGAGGTTATCTCATTCCACGCGTTCTTCCGGGATGATGAATGCATCATCGTCCGTACTGTCTTCTTGTCCTGGGGCGGCTTGATGAACTCGTCCCTCTGGATCATTGTGATCGGGCATCTGCTCCGAACTTGGTTCGGCGTGACCTGGCTCGTCCTCCTCCATCGTTGGGTCCTCGTGGTCGTTATTGCCTTCGAAGTTTACTGGTATGTCGATCCTTCTTGCGCTCTTGTCGCTATTTTTACTGTTGCTGGACTTTGAGCGGCGTCTGTTTCGCCGTTTCGGTTTTTGCCCGTGGGTTTTATCTTCCGGATTGCCGCCGTCGTCCTCCTTGGGCGTATCCACCATGTATATATCGTGTGACGAGGTAGTAGTCCATTTCCCAGAGATTCTAAATCTTCTCCTGCATCGTCGTCCATACCATCGATGCCTTCGGAGTCGAAGTCGAGCACGTCAGTTAAATCATCAACTATGGAAATGAAGTGGGTGGTGGGTGGGCAACGAATTCCTTCGTCCTCTGCTCCCACTCGAGCCGGACATAGTTTGGCCGAGAGCCTCCTGACAAACAGAGAGACTTTAAAGAGTTCAGCATGTCGCCAAAGGGCGAGTGCTGGAAGATATCCACAGCGGTAAACTCCATTATCGGAGCCCAACCTGGCTCGGTTGGCTCGAGAGTGTGTGGACTGGAACCAACTACCGGATATGAGTCCGGGGGTCCGGAGTCACAGGTTTCCACAGAGGTGGGACCTGTGTTCGGCTCCACCGCCGATGAGTGTGCAGCCTGCGGGGTAGGGCCCACACCTCCGTCCTCAGGCAACCCAGCCTGCTCCGAATTTAGGTCCGGGGCCATTGCGGGGGTGATAACCCGAACATTGTCCAACAGCAGGTCTAGGCCGTGCTCATCGCGACTGTCCGGTGCTCCTGGCACGGGCTCTAATCCGTCGAAGATCAAGTCTCCGCGAATATCATCCATGTAGTTCAAGTTTCCAAACCTGACCTGGTGACAAGGGGAGTAGCAGTCGATCTGCTGCAGTGCGAAGCCGCCGAACACGAAGATCTGTCCGGGGAGAAAAGTCTCGCCTTGGACCGTGTTGTTGACGATTGAAGGCGCCATCAAGCCTTGCAGCGATGACACAGAGGAAATCTCAATGAAAGCACCAATGTCGGTGCCAAACCAGCGGATCTCGGGTAGGGGGTCCTGATCTGTGCGTCTTAGGCTGATGGTAACATGAAGCGAGGGACACAATGTTTACCTGGGTTCGGGCCCTCTCGATGGAGGTAAAACCCTACTTCCTGCTTGATTAATATTGACGATATGAGTAGTACAAGAGTAGATCTACCACGAGATCGTAGAGGCTAAACCCTAGAAGCTAGCCTATGATGATTATGATTGTAATTGTGATCGGCCTGCTAAGGACCAACCTCTCCGGTTATATCGACATCGGAGAGGGCTAGGGTTTACATGGAGTCAGTTACAAGGAAGGAAACACAATATGTGGATCGACAAGCTTGTCTTCCACGCAAAGGAGAGTCCCATCCGGATACGGGACTGAGTATTGAGTCTCGTATCTTCACCCTTCAATAGTCGGGATGATGTATATAGTCCGGCTGTCCGGATACCCCCTAATCCAGGACTCCCTCAATCGATCGATCGCTCGGGTTCAGTAACGCATAGCCAGTCCAATCGCTCGGGTTCATTAGGCAAAGGCCTCGCTCGGGTTCAGTTAGAGCCCAACGCCTCGCACCGACGTGCGTACGTGTATGAGAGAAACACGCAATCCCTACATGCATTGCCCCGCCCCGACCACCCATCGTAACCGGGAATTCCCTGATAGTTTCCTCGCCCTCGCTTCTACCATGGTTTTTTCCGTCATGGACGGCCCAAAAAATGTCATGCAGCTTCGTCTCCGGCCCGCCCAGGATGAAAAGCCCATTTTCTGTCATAATTTTTTGTCATAGAAGTGCGAGCCAACCACATCTATGATGAAACCGGGTTTTGTCACAATTATCGTCATAGAAGTGTCATAAGCATCACAGGAAAAAAATTCGTTCATCCCAAAATCTCACGGTTGTGTTTTTTGTTTGGAGTGTCAATTTCTGTACATGGTTGAGTATTGTGATGCAATTCAATACGAGCGCCTTGTGTTTGCTGCCACCACTTGTGGTAATGTTTTTGCATGGAATCCTTATTGTTTCGGTACGTTTGTCTTCTACGGTAATTAGAATTGTTTCATCCATGTGCATGCATGATACGTCTCCAACGTGTCTGTAATTTTTGATTGCTCCTTGCTACTTTATCTACTGTTTTAGTCAATATTGGGCTCTATTATCCACTTTTATATTATTTTTGGGACTAACCTATTAACCGGAGGCCCAGCCCAGATTTGCTGTTTTATGCCTATTTCAGTGTTTCGAGGAAAAGGAATATCAGACGGAGTCAAAACGGAACGAAATCAACTAGAGAAGTTATTTTTGGAAGGAAACCCACCTAATGGACTTGGACCCCACGTCAGAAGATACGGGAGGTGCTCATGAGGGTGGGGGCGTGCCCTCCCCCCTGGGAGCGCCCCCTGCCTCATGGGGCCCCCGTAGCTCCACCGACGTTCTCCCTGCACCCATATATACCTACGTACCCTAAAACTTCCAGAATAGAAGATAGATCGGGAGTTCTGCCGCCGCAAGCCTATGTAGCCACCAGAAACCAATCGGGACCCCGTTCCGGCACCCTGCTGGAGGGGAATCCCATCACCGGTGGCCATCTTTCCATCATCCCGGCGCTATCCATGACGAGGAGGGAGTTGTTCACCCTCGGGGCTGAGGGTATGTACCATTAGCTATGTGTTTGATCTCTCTCTCTCGTGTTCTCTCTCGTGTTCCTCTATGGCACGATCCTGAGAGTCGCTATTGTAGTTGGATCTTATGATGTTTCTCCCCCTCTACTCTCTTGTGATGAATTGAGTTTCCCCTTTTGAAGTTACCTTATTGGATTGAGTCTTTTATGAACACTTGATGTATGTCTTGTGTGGGATAACCGTGGTGACAATGGGTTATTCTATTGATCCACTTGATCTATGTTTTGGTGATCAACTTGCGGGTTTCGTGACACTTGGGAACCTATGCATAGGGGTTGGCACACGTTCTTGACTCTCCGGTAGAAACTTTGGGGCACTCTTTGAAGTACTTTTATGTTGGTTGGATGAATCTGAGATTGTGTGATGCATATCGTATAATCATGCCCACGGATACTTGAGGTGACAATGGAGTATCTAGGTGACATTAGGGTTTTGGTTGATTTTTATCTTAAGGTGTTATTCTAGTACGAACTCTTTTATAGATCGATCCGAAAGAATAGCTTTGTGGTGGTTTCGTACCCGACCATAATTTCTACGTTTGTTCTCCGCTATTAGTGGCTATGGAGTGACTCTTTGTTGCATGTTGACGGATTGTCATATGTTCTATCTATGTTATTATTGTTGAGAGAACTTACACTAGTGAAAGTATGAACCCTAGGCCTTGTTTCCTATCATTGCAATACCGTTTATGCTCACTTTTACCACTTGTTACCTTGCTGTTTTTATTATTTCAGATTACAAAAACCTATATCTACTATCTATTTTGCACTTGTATCACCATCTCTTCGCCGAACTAGTGCACCTATACAATTTGCCATTGTATTGGGTGTGTTGGGGACACAAGAGACTTTTTGTTATTTGGTTGCAGGGTTGCTTGAGAGAGACCATCTTCATCCTACACCTCCTACGGATTGATAAACCTTAGCTCATCCACTTGAGGGAAATTTGCTACTATCCTACAAACCTGTGCACTTGCAGGCCCAACAATGTTTACAAGAAGAACGTTGTGTAGTAGACATCAAGCTCTTTTCTGGCGCCGTTGCCGGGGAGGCTAGGTAAGTGAAGGTATATCTTTAGATCTTGCAATTGAATCTTTTTGTTTCTTGTTTTAGCACTAGTCTAGTTTATAAAAGAAAATTACAAAAAAATGGAATTGAGTTTGTCTCATACGCTTCACCTTTTAAATATCTTTCGTGAGTATGATGGAAAGGAGAATTGTGCTCAAGTACTAGAAGAAGAATTACATAGAATTCTTGGCATGAAATATGTGAATGATGAGCATGATTGCAATGTTGTTAGTACGAATTCCTTGAATATCCATGATGCTAATGATATGCAAAGCCAAAAGCTTGGGGAAGCTATGTTTGATGAAGATGATATTTTTTGTCCCCCAAGTTTTTATGAGCAAATTTACTATGATGAAAGCATGCCTCCTATCTATGATGATTATTGTGATGATACGTATGCCATAAAGAAGAATTTTGCTTACGTGGAGAGTAGTAAATTTTCTATGCTTGTAGGTCATGAAAAGAATGCTTTAGGTGCTGGTTATATTGTTGAATTCATTCATGATGCTACTGAAAATTATTATGAGGGAGGAACATATACTTGTAGGAATTGCAATAATGCCAAGTTTCCTCTCTATGAGCTTAAATTTTTGAAGTTATGCTTGTTTAGCCTTCCTATGCTTGTTGATTATTGTTCCCATAAGTTGTTAGCTCACAAAATCCCAATGCATAGGAAGTGGGTTAGACTTAAATGTTCTAGTCATATGCTTCATGATGCTCCCATTATGTTTCAATTCTTATCTTTTATGTGAGCATCATTATCATCATCATGCCTAGCTAAAAGGCATTAAAGAAAAGCGCTTGTTGAAGACAACCCAATATTTATCCTTACTGTTTTTGTGTGTCCACATGATTATGCTATGTAGTAATCATGTTTTATAGCTTTTGTTTCAATAAAGTGCCAAGTAGAACCTTTGGGAAGACTTGGGTGAAGTTTATGTGATCTTGCTGTGAAAAACAGAAACTTTAGCGCTCACGAGAATAGCTGCCATTTTTTTACTGGAGAGTGCTTTTAGGTTGATTCTTTTTTCAGATGATTAATAGACAAATTGCTCAGGTCCATCAAGTTATTTCATAATTGTTTGGGTCCCAGAAGTATACGTTTGATACAGATTACTACAGACTGTTCTGTTTTTGACAGATTCTGTTTTCTATGTGTTGTTTGCTTATTTTGATGAATCTATGAGTAGTATCGGAGGGTATGAACCATAGATAAGTTGGAGTACAGTAGATATTACACAAATATGAATTTAGAATGAGTTCATTACAGTACCTAAGTGGTGGTTTTATTTTCTTATACTAACGGAGCTTACGAGTTTTCTGTTATGTTTTGTGTGGTTGAAGTTTTCAAGTTTTCGGTAAAGATTCGACGGACTATGGAACAAGGAGTGGCAAGAGCCTACGCTTTCGGATGCCCAAGGCACCCCAGGGTAATATTCAAGAATAGCCAAAATCCTAAGCTTGGGGATGCCCCTGGAAGGCATCCCCTCTTTCGTCTTCGTTCATCGGTAACTTGACTTGGAGCTATATTTCTATTCGCCACATGATATGTGTTTTTCTTGGAGCGTTAATTTTTTTTGTTAGTTTTTTCTTGATGTTAGTTAGAATTGTGTTTTGCCTCTTTAGTTTCAATAAAAAAGTCAAGGATAGCCTTTGCCATGCTTATTTTGCTAGTTTGCATGTTGCTGTTTGAAAACAGAAAGTTTACCGCTGTTACAAAAATTCCCTAGAAACGTCAGAGAGCGGTATAATGTTGAATCATTTTGCATATTGAGCTCTGATAAATTTATTACAGTGGTAATTTTATTTCATAATTTTATTACAGTGGTAATCATTTTGCATATTGAGCCCTGCCTCGTGGGGCCTCCGTAGCTCCACCGACGTTCTCCCTGCACCCATATATACCTACATACCCTAAAACATCCAGAACAGAAGATAGATCTAGAGTTCTTCCGCCGCAAGCCTCTGTAGCCACCAAAAACCAATCGGGACCCCGTTCCGGCACACTGCTGGAGGGGGATCCCATCACCGGTGGCCATCTTCATCATCCCGGCGCTATCCATGACGAGGAGGGAGTAGTTCACCCCCGGAGCTGAGGGTATGTACCAGTAGCTATGTTTTTGATCTCTCTCTCTCTCGTGTTCCTCTATGGCACGATCTTGATGTATCCCGAGCTTTGCTATTGTAGTTGGATCTTATGATGTTTCTCCCCCTCTACTCTCTTGTGATGAATTGAGTTTCCCCTTGTGAAGTTATCTTATTGGATTGAGTCTTTTATGAACACTTGATGTATGTCTTGCGTGGGATAACCGTGGTGACAATGGGTTATTCTATTGATCCACTTGATGTATGTTCTGGTGACCAACTTGCGGGTTTCGTGACACTTGGGAACCTATGCATAGGGGTTGGCACACGTTCTTGACTCTCCGGTAGAAACTTTGGGGCGCTCTTTGAAGTACTTTTATGTTGGTTGGATGAATCTGAGATTGTGTGATCCATATCGTATAATCATGCCCACGGATACTTGAGGTGACAATGGAGTATCTAGGTGACATTATGGTTTTGGTTGATTTGTATCTTAAGGTGTTATTCTAGTACAAACTCTTTTATAGATCGATCCAAAAGAATAGCTTTGTGGTGGTTTCGTACCCGACCATAATTTCTACGTTTGTTCTCCGCTATTAGTGGCTTCGGAGTGACTCTTTGTTGCATGTTGAGGGATTGTCATATGTTCTATCTATATTATTATTGTTGAGAGAACTTACACTAGTGAAAGTATGAACCCTAGGCCTTGTTTCCTATCATTGCAATACCGTTTACGCTCACTTTTACCACTTGTTACCTTGCTGTTTTTCTTATTTCAGATTACAAAAACCTATATCTACTATCTATTTTGCACTTGTATCACCATCTCTTCGCCGAACTAGTGCACCTATACAATTTTCCATTGTATTGGGTGTGTTGGGGACACAAGAGACTTTTTGTTATTTGGTTGCAGGGTTGCTTGAGAGAGACCATCTTCATCCTACGCCTCCTACGGATTGATAAACCTTAGGTCATCCACTTGAGGGAAATTTGCTAATGTCCTACAAACATGTGCACTTGCAGGCCCAACAACGTCTACAAGAAGAAGGTTGTGTAGTAGACATCAATGCAAGTTAGTATCCCCGTCTTAATTAACCTTCTTGTGTTTCCAAGGTCCTGTGAACATTCCACCACCTATACTTGACAAAAAAATTATAACCAAGTGGGAGATGATGATGGTGATGATCATGAGCATGAGGACGAGAAGGACCTACATACTAAGTGGAGCTTGGAAACTTATTCCGATGGATCACCTCTTCTTGTATGTATACAGAGCACTGCTGATGTTACTAAGGCAGCAGGTGTTGTCTCCAATGGTCGCACTCTCCGGACCTATTCCAACATCCATTGCAAGGTATACGGGATGGATACTAGTGTGCTAGCGCCAACACCTTCTGCCTGGTTCCGTATTGATAGTCTTGGAGAAAAATCGCTCTTCCTTGGACAAAACTATCCAATGATGGTGAAAGGCGATCTAGCTGCTGTTGGCACAATGTTACTACCATTTATGAGAAGCAATTGTATCGTCAGACATTGCTATGGTTCCCTGCCCTGGCTATGACAATATGCGTCCTGATATTGGCCGCCTCAGCCTAGATGATGAGTCCTACGTTTGCCTCGATATTGACAATAGTTGGCCCTTCCCAGAGGCTTACTTATGGTTCAAAGCTAGCATTTCCAAAGCTGTGGATTGGTTGAGCTGAAGTTCATTTCATTGCTTGTTATTTTTGTGTGATAAAAACTTTAGTATTTACTAGAATGTTTAGTTGTAAATAATATTTAATCCAACATGTATCCTCATGGGCGTTGTGTGTTGATGACTTGTTGTATGTAATGAATGGTACATTTGCATGTGCATGTGATAAACTCAATTTATGAATGGTTTTCGAGTCACTTCTTGGAGTGTGAGTACCATAGTAGTATAGCCAGCATCCAATTATATGAAGTTGCCACATCACATAGAGCCAACCTAATAGTATGTATAGTACAATAGTTAGTGCTAGTAGTAGTATACCATCAACTAGAGCTAGGTGTCACACGGAGGCCGAGAAATATGGTGATTGCGTAGGTGATGGATCTCCAACGTATCTAGATTTTTTTATTGTTTCATGCATATTATCCATTTGGATGTTTTATATGCATTTAATTATATGCTATTTTATATTACTTTTGGGACTAACCTATTAACCTAGAGCCCAGTGCAAGTTTCTGTTTTTTTCTTGTTTTTGAGTTTTACAAAAAAGGAATACCAAATGGAGTCCAAATGACATGAAAATTTATGGTGATTTTTTATGGACAAGAAGAAGCCCAGAGCAAAAGAGTTGGGCCATAAGAGCCACGAGGCCTCAACAAGGGTGGAGAGCGCCCCCTCTAGGGCAAGCCCTCCCTTCTTGTGGGCTCCTCGTGGAACCTCCTGACTTGTTCTCGACGCCAAAAATTCCTATCAATATATAAACCTCCAGAAATAAACCTTGGTTGGCAGTTCTGCTGCCGCAAGCCTTTGTAGCCATGAAAAACCAATCGGGGCCTGTTCCAGCACCCTGCCAGAGGGGGAAATCATCACTGGTGGCCATCTTTATTATCCCGGGGCTCTCCATGATGAGGAGGGAGTAGTTCACCCTCGGGGCTGAGGTTATGTACCAGTAGCTATGTATTTGATATCTCTCTCGTTTTTCTTGATATGGCATGACCTTGATGTACCACGAGCTTTGCTATTATAGTTGAATCTTATGATGTTTCTCCCCCTCTACCTTCTTGTAATGGATTGAGTTTTCCCTTTGGATTTATGTTATTGGATTGAGTCTTTAAGGATTTGAGAACACTTGATGTATGTCTTGCATGTGATTATCTGTGGAGACAATGGGATATTCACGTGATCCAATTGATGTTTGTTTTGGTGACCAACTTGCCGGTTCTATGACCTTGTGAACTTATGCATAGGGGTTGGCACACGTTTTTGTCTTGACTCTCCGGTAGAAACTTTGGGGCATTCTTTGAAATTCTTTGTGTTGGTTTTAATAGATGAATCTGAGATCGTGTGAGGCATATCGTCTAATGAGACCCGCGGATACTTGTGATGACATTGGAGTATCTAGGTGACTGACGATGTCCTGGACTAGGGGGTACTCACCACGTCGTCTCCCATTCAGGTGGATTGGGCCGAGGATCCCCATGGTCGTATACTCATGGGCCAGTCCGGACAGTTGCCGCATACATGGAAGAATCAACAAGACTTGGCAATCAAGACAAGGACTCCTCCCCCACGGGCGTATTCGGCTAGGACTCTTGTAATCCTAGGCCTCTGGTGCATTATATAAACTGAGGCCAGGCTAGTCGATAGATATACAACAACATACATTACAACAATCATACCATAGGCTAGTTTCTAGGGTTTAGCCTCCTTGATCTCGTGGTAGATCCACTCTTGTAACATCCACAATATCAATATCAATCAAGCAGGACGTAGGGTCTTACCTCAATCAAGAGGGCCCGAACCTGGGTAAAACATCATGTCCCTTGTCTCCTGTTACCATCCGCCTAGACGCATAGTTCGGGACCCCCTACCCGAGATCCGCCGGTTTTGACACCGACATTGGTGCTTTCATTGAGAGTTCTGCTGTGTGTTCGGCAAAAGGTCGATGGCTCGCCTGCAAATCAACTGCGACTGCGGCATCTTCGTCACCAGCTCGGCTGGTCACCTTGGTTCGACCAAGGACTGCGCCCTACCTTCGATCGTCATGTTCAGATGAGGGCCTTCATCAACAAAAACTCCGATCTCTATCAAGATCATGGAGGAGTCATCCTCGGAGCTCGGGGGCTCAACGTCAACATTGCCATCAGGCAACTGTGCTCTTTTTCTGGACAACAAACTTGTATCCGCCGCCACCGCCTCCTCGAGTGTCGCTTAAACGATTACTTCGGTGGAATTATGCAGAATTAAGTCTACAACAATCCTGCAAAAATTTCGTCGAGTTCCGATGGAGGAATCTCCGGCAATCTCCGATATACTGGAGCCCTGTTGAATCTGGACGAGAATCCGGACGAGTTTAGGGCTTGGTATCCAGCGTCTATCTCGGATGTCCTTTGGAGGATCCAACCGTTGATTTTCTGCGGAATTCCCTTATCTACCACCTACCAAAAATTCAGCTCGATCCGACCGTCCAAACTCCGGGGAACTTACGATTAGTGCATCACTTTTTGAATCTGTTTTCTGCGCAAAAGCGAATCCGACCCGAGTTCGTCTTTTTTATGAATGGGACTTCGGACATCCTTTTTGAAGGAAGTTTTGTATGGGGTATTGTGTTTTGTTCCCGAACACATCCCACTAACTTTAAGATCTTTTGAACATGATCTTTAACATCATGCTGGTGTCAAACCAGTCCGGCAATATTGCTCCACGGCTGCCGACCTGTGCTAGACACGTCGTAACTTTGTTGAGCCAAGCTCAACTTCTTCGGATCATCATCTCGGCCAGCCGAACAATAGTTCGGCATCGCGAAGGATAAATCGTCACCAACATCGCCGCCCCCACGAATTACACGGAGCGGGCACACCTGCATCGCCACGCGGTCACTTCATCAAGCCGGACACTTCAGCGTCATGACCTGCATCGGCAGGGCCGCACTATTGCTTCTTCAAGCTGGTGTCCATCACGCCGACCTACTTCGACATCTCGGCTGGACCGGGGGCTTCGCCATCTCTTCATCAACCTACTCCGGACACTTCGGCGTCACTAGCCGACCAGACAATGGGTCTATCAAATGGTGGCCGCATTATCGACGGTCGCATGATGGTTCGGTCAGTTCCCGTACATAGTCCGGCGAACGCCGCATCCGGAACTCGGGCCGACCTGTGAATCTAGGCTTTGCCACGCCTTTATTGCATTACGCCGACGACCTGCATCGACATCGACTTCGGCGCCAGGCCCTTTTTTTTTTATTACTCACTTTGCATAAATTATTTATTATGCAACGATTTTTTTTACTATCATCTCTGGTTTGCACTATTTTTTGTGCACAGGAAAATGATCCAGCCGGACTATATCCTTTGACGTCACCTCGGCTAGACGGGGGGCTTCGTCAACACTTCATTACCCCATGCCAGGGACTTCGGCATCACTCTGCCGTCCTGCATTGACCATGCTATGTCACCACTTCACAGTGACGAGCTCTTTGCTCCGCCACCTCGGGACCGGCTTGGGGGATGGAACCTTGTCCGGCATCAAGCTCGGACCGCATCGTCAATACCGAACACATTAACCAGCTAAGTTGCCTTCATGCTCAAAGTTTTAAAATTTCTAAGTTGTGTTCGATTCGACCAAGCATTATACTTTCTCGGGAAAAAGTTGCTTATCTTCCTTGTCGAAACTTTGTTCGCACACACTTGATGCGCTACCCGCGCTCATTATACCTGGGGGCTTCTTTAACAGAAGCTTATTAATTCGGGCTTTATGCCCAACACATGTGTCACACTTCTGCATGTACCTTTTATTCACCATTATATGCATCGATATGACTTAAGTTTTGGCCAAGCTGGGTTGCCTGGCTCCTGTGCTTACCCCTATGTTCCCGATTGTTCGGCTAGGTGGTAAAGGGAGCACCTCTGCGATTTTTACTGCCGGGTCAGCCGAATGTGTACCTCAGACTGGCTGAAGCTGAAAGCTAGCGTTCTTAAGGGAATACTCGGTCGGTGAACTAAAAGATGATTTCTTACCGATTTATTTACCTGCCCCCAGATGTTTTTCTGCTCTTTTCGCAGTCCGGACATGCACTTTAGGGCATGCCTCCCAGGGAAAGGAACCCCTAACGGAACTATGCAATATAACATAACTAGTTGGGCACTTGTCTGCTAAAGCACTAATGACCCCTACGCCTGGTCTCCACGCATGCCCCGGTTTTTATAACCGCAAGGGTATTCAGACACACTCCGGACTATTGGGTCCAGAGGTTGAAGCGAAAAGGTCCGCTACGACAAACGATCTACAATCCGGCTAGAAGGCATTCTACATGTCACCTTACATTATATAGTCAACTTTTATCCAAGTCACTTGGGGGCTCTTATTTTTATTTGAGCCGTTTCATACTAAGTGTTTCTCTTCCTAGCCGTTGCAAAGTTTTTATTATTATCTATCACTCCTTTTTTCGACACAAGTGCGCGGTCACTAGCCGGGGAGCCTAATTTCTCTCTCAAAGCCGCTAAAGTTTAGTTTGCTAAACTGGCCTAGTAAGAAGTACTCCGCCTTCGGGATAGGAGGTTGAAGCCGTAGGCTGACCCGCTTGAAGTTTTGAGATAGGATGTGTCATGTTAAAGCACGGCAGAAGCACCTTTTTTTCTAAAGTCCAATTTTCGGATTGGCACCGAACACTTGATCTAGTTCGGACATTAATCTTTTGAATAAGTTTTTTGGCTTTTTGAGCCCATGGCACTTTTAAACTATTTGTGTGTTTTCAGCACAAGTCTCGCAGTGCAACGCCGGACACCTTTTGAGATTCGGCAAAAACATTCTCGGATATTGCTATATATGCATCAGCTTCGAATTGTGTCTTCGGTCAATAGTTGGGTTGCCCGGCTCCCACGCTTGCCTCCTACGTTCCGCTTTGTTCGGCTAGGTGTGCAAAGGGAGAACCACTGCGATTGTGCTTCCAGCTCGCATGGTCAACCACCTCAGTGGAGAAAGCCGAAAACTGACTATCATGATGGGTGTAAACTGGTTAGCAATCCGATGACTATATTAAATGACGGGCCATTCATAATATTGGCCGAAGTGTTTCCGGCTTGACCTCGACTGTCGCCGAACACTACCGGGGGCAATTAACTGGCCTCCCAAACTAAATCCTCAATCTTTTGCTCTTACATTGGAGCTGAGATTTCATGATCATGCTTAGCATGACAACCCAAAGAAAGGAACCGATAGCGAGACTATTTTCTTTGGAAGACATTTCTTCTGTTAAACAGCAATATAACATATCTCTCTGCGTACCTTTGTTTATAAAACCGTATGGCCAGATTGCCTTGTTTCTTGTAAATCTTTGCCCTCATAAAGGCTTTATAAAGTAAGACAAACACTCCTCGGCTATCGGCCGAGGAGGTGGAAGCCGATGGTCAGTCAACAAAGTTTTGTACAATGCGGATCCGATCATTAATGACGTAAAGTACTTGGATACATAGAGTCATTACACATAATTTGTGATTTGACTATGGATATCGATCCTTAATTCGGCCTCCCGTGCCCGCTTTAAGGCTCGGGGGCTACTGGGCTTCGGGCTTATTATTTACAAATCTTAAAGGGGCACATTGATCCCCTGATCCGGTGTTGCCACCCGACCAGTGTCTCGGGGGCTACTGCATTGCCTGTTCTATGCAGAAAATTTTAAGTGCAATACAGTTTCTGAGGAGATTTTGATCCTCAGGTTGGTCGGCCGCACCCAACCTAAGTCTCGAGGACTGAGCACGCCGCTTTTTGTGTCCCGAAGTATTCTGCTGAGCTAGGACTTGATCCTCAGACCGATTTTGCAAATTAACCTGAGTCTCAGCGGCTACGGGGATCAGCGGTCTTATGTCATCCTTCAGGTGCATCTCGGGTTTTAGACCGATACATACCTTGAGGGCTACTGGCTATATATCTCGTCAGAGAAGAAATTACATCAATAAAAAACATTGACCAAAAATCAGCCGATGACCGAGGTGCTTAACCACCTCGGAAGCAGTTCGACATATAGCTCGGATGCAAGTGCCTGGCTCCTTAGAGGGCATTTCCGGCATTAAGCTCGGTTAAACTCCTTCAAACTTCTTTGAACCAAGGTGATTTACGACACCTCGGATACAGTCCGGCGTTGGAGCTCAGATACATAGTCTGGCGTTGGAGCTCGGATATCGTCCGGCGTTGGAGCTCGGATACATAGTCCGGCGTTGGATCTCGGATATCCTCCGGCGTTGGAGCTTGGATACATAGTCCGGCGTTAGAGCTGGGAAGCAATCCGGCATTGGTGCTTGGCTGCAAAAGATACCTCGAATGCAGTCCGGCGTTGGAGCTCGGACGCAAGAGGATGTTGCCGCCCGGGAACAACTTCAAACCCGAGGTGTGGCATAAAAATAACAAGGCATTGATAAAGGTCAGAAACTTAAAGGGGCTCCTCGGATACCCGACGTATAAACTCGTCGAATGTATTTCAGCGATCCTCAAGATCGAAGATGAGAAGATTTGTTGAACCAGTTTTCAAGACCGACGACCGAAGATGAAGAACAGTTCGGAAGAATCGAGGAGCGTCCCCAACTTGAAGACCGGTTCAGGGGGCTACTGATGGTGTCCTGGACTAGGGGGTACTCACCACGTCGTCTCCCGATCAGGTGGATTGGGCTGAGGATCCCCATGGCCGTATACTCATGGGCCAGTCCGGACAGTTGCCACATACATGGAAGAATCAACAAGACTTGGCGATCAAGACAAGGACTCGTCCCCCACCGGCGTATTCGGCTAGGACTCTTGTAATCCTAGGCCTCTAGTGCATTATATAAATCGAGGCCAGGCTAGTCGATAGATATGCAACAACATACATTACAACAATCATACCATAGGCTAGCTTCTAGGGTCTAGCCTCCTTGATCTCGTGGTAGATCCACTCTTGTAACATCCACAATATCAATATCAATCAAGCAGGACGTAGGGTTTTACCTCCATCAAGAGGGCCTGAACCTGTGTAAAATATCGTGTCCCTTTTCTCCTGTTACCATCCGCCTAGACGCACAGTTCGGGACCCCCTACCCGAGATCCGCCGGTTTTGACACCGACAGTGACATTAGGGTTTTTGTTTATGTGTGTCTTAAGGTGTTAGTTTAGTATGAAATCTAGGGCTGTTTTGTGACACTTACAGGAATAGCCCAATAGTTCGATCAGAAAAAATAACTTTGAGGTGGTTTTGAACCCTACAATAATCTCTTCGTTTGTTCTCCGCTATTAGTGAATTTGGAGTGACTCTTTGTTGCACGTTGAGGGGTTGTTATATGATCCAATTATGTTATCATTGTTGAGAGAACTTGCACTACTGAGAGTATGAACACTTGGCCTTGTTTCCAAACATTGCAATACCATTTTCGCTCACTTCTATTACTTGCCACCTTGATGTTTTTATATTTTTCATATTACAAAAACCTATATCTACCATCCATATTGCACTTGTATCACCATCTCTTCGTTGAACTAGTGCACCTATACAATTTATCATTGTATTGGGTGTGTTGGGGACACAAGAGACTCTTTTATTTGATTGCCGGGTTGTTTGAGAGAGACCATCTTCAACTTACGCCTCCCACGGATTGATAAACCTTAGGTCATCCACTTGAGGGAAATTTGCTACTGTCCTACAAAACTTTGCGCTTGGAAGCCCAACACGAGTCTACAAGAAGAAGGTTGCGAAGTAGACATCAAGCTCTTTTCTGGCGCAGTTACCAGGGAGGTGAGTTCTTGAAGTTATATCTTTAGATCTTTCAATTTAATCTTTTAGTTTCTTGTTTTATCACTAGTTTAGTCTATAAAAGAAAATTACAAAAAAATGGAATTCAGGTTGCCTCATATGCTTCATCTTTTTAATATCTTTCGTGGAAATGATGGAAAGGAAAATTGTGCTCAAGTGTTAGAAGAAGAACTCTATAAAATGTTTGGCATAAAATCTTTGTATGATGGGCATCATTGGAGTGTTGTTAGTGGGAATACCTAGAATTTCCATGATGCTAATGATATGCAAAGCTACAAGCTTGGGGATGCTATGTTTGATGAAGATGATATTTTTAGTCCCCCAAGTTTTGATGAGCAAATTTATTATGATGAAAGCATGTCCTATTTATGATTATTATATTGATGAAAGTGGGTTTGGAAGAGTGTCAACTTTAGGAAGTAATGATCCCACTATTTTGGAGGGTGTTGAATCTTATTGTGATAATTGTGAAAGTGGATTTGTAGAGGTCTTGACTTTATGTAGTAATGAATCCACTATTTCGGAAGAGGTTCCAATTTATTATGAGAATAAAGTTGCTATCTATGATGATTATTGTGATGACATGAATGCTATAAGGAATAATGATAACCATGAAACTTGTCATCATGATTTTAATTTTCAATTGGATTATGCCACACATAATAGTTATTTTGTTGAGTCTGCTCCCACTACTATTCAAGAGAAGAATATTGCTCATGTGGAGATTACAAAAATTTATATGCTTGTGCATCATGAAAAGAATGGTTTATATGATAGTTATATTGTTTCATTCATTCATGATGCCACTGAAAATTAGTATGAGGGAGGAATATATGCTTGTAGGAATTGCAACAATATCAAGTTTCCTCTCTATGTGTTGAAAATCTTGAAGTTATGATTGTTTTGTCTTCCTATGCTAGCTGATTCTTGTTGCCATAAGTTTTTTGCCCTATGCATAGGAATTGGGTTAGACTAAAATGTGCTAGTCATATTCTTCATGATGCTTTCTTTGTGTTTCTATTCTTATCTTTTATGTGAGCATCATTGAAATCATCATGCCTAGCTAAAAGGCATTAAAAAAAGCGTTTGTTGGGATACAACCAAACATTTACCCCTACTGTTTTTGTGTGTTCACATGGTTATGCTACTATATTAATCATGTTTTATAGCTTTTGTTCGAATAAAGTGCCAAGTAGAACCTTTTGGATAGTGTATATGATAGTTGACTTGATTCTGTGCAAAAACAGAAACTTTTGCTCTCAGTCTAGGAATTTTCAAAATTCACTAGAACATGATTTCGATCTGAATTTTTGACACATGATTTATATACAAATCTTCTATGTTTCCACGAATTTTTCATAATATTTGGAGTTACAGAAGTATGGAACGTTTACAGATTACTATAGATTGTTCTGTTTTAAACAGATTCTGTATTCTATGTGTTGTTTGCTTATTTTGATGAATCTATGAGTAGTATCGGAGGGTACGAACCATAAAGAAGTTGGAAAATACAGTAGATATAACACCAATATGAATTTAGAATGAGTTCACAACAGTACCTAAGTGGTGATTTGCTTTCTTATACTAACGGATCTCATAAGATTGTCTGTTGAGTTTTTTGTTGTGAAGTTTTCAAGTTTTGGGTAAAGTTTTGATGAACTATGGAATAAGGATTGGAAAGATCCTAAGCTTGGGAATGCCCTAGGAACCCCAAGGTAATATTCAAGGACAACCAAGAGCCTAAGCTTGTGGATGCCCCGAATGGCATCCCCTCTTTCATCTTCATTCATCAGTAACTTTACTTGGAGCTATATTTTTATTCACCGCATGATATGTGTTTTGCTTGGAGCTCATTTTATTTTATTAGAATTTTCTTGCTGTTTGAATAAAATATTAAGATCTGAAATGCTTAAATGTTAGAGAGTCTTCACATAGTCACATAATTATTTGACTACTCATTGATCTTCACTTGTATCTTTTGGAGTAGTTTGTCATTTCCTGTAGTGCTTCACTTATATCTTGTTAGAGCACGGCGGTGGATTTATTTTGATGAAATTGATGAACTATCGTGCTTCACTTATATTATTTTGAGAGTCTTAAACATCATGGTAATTTCCTTTGGTTATGAATTTAGTTCTAATATGATAGGCATCCAAGAGGGATATAATAAAAACTTTCATATAAAGTGCATTGAATACTAAGAGAAATTTGATTCCATATGATTGTTTTGAGGTATGAGGATGGTGATATTAGAGTCATGCTAGTGACTAATTTTGGATTGTAGGAATAGTTGTGCTGAAGTTTCTGATTCCCGTAGCATGCACGTATGGTGATTCGTTATGTGATGAAGTCGGGGCATGATTTATTGATTGATGTTCTTCCTTATGAGTGGCGGTCGGGGACGAGCAATGATCTTTTCCTACCAATCTATCCCATAGGAACATGAACGTAGTACTTTGTTTCAATTACTAATAGATTTTTGCAATAATTAGGTATGTAATTCTTTATAACTAATGTTGAGTCCATGGATTTTATGCACTTTCACCCTTCCACCATTGCTAGCCTCTCTAGTACCGCGCAACTTTTGCCGGTACCGTACACCCACCATATAGCTTCCTCAAAATAGCCACCATGCCTACCAATTATGGCATTTCCATAGCCATTTCAAGATATATTGCCATGCAACTTTCCACCGTTCCGTTTATTATGACACGCATCATCATTGTCATATTGCTTTGCATGATCATGTTGTTGACATCGTATTTTTGGCAAAACCACCGTTGCTAATTCTTTAGTACATGTCACTCTTGATTCATTGCACATCCCGGTACACCGCCGGAGACATTCATATAGAGTCATATTTTCTTCTAAGTATTGATATGTAATTCTTGAGTTCTAAGTAAATAAAAGTGTGATGATCTTCATTATTAGAGCATTGTCCCATATGAGGAAAGTATGATGGAGACTATGATTCCCCCACAAGTCGGGATGAGACTTTGGGCAAAATAAATAAATAAAAAAAGGAGCCAAAAAAGAGCCAAAAAAATGAGAGAAAAATAGAGAAGGGTCAATGATACTATCCTTTTTCCACACTTCTACTTCGAAGTAGCACCATGATCTTCATGATAGAGAGTTTCCTAGGCTGTCGCTTTCTTATTCTAATGGGAATTTTTCATTATGGAACTTGGCTTGTATATTCCAACTATGGGCTTCCTTACATGCCCTAGGTTTTCATGAGCATGCATGTTGGATGCAGACCCACTTAGTTTCTTTTTGAGCTTTCATAAAATTATAGATCTAGTGCATCCGTTGCATGGCAATCCCTACTTACTCACATTGATATCTATTGATGGGCATCTCCATAGACCGTTGATTCGCCTAGTTGATGTGAGACTATCTCCTTCTTTTTGTCTTCTCCACAACCACCATATTCTATTCCACCTATAGGGCTATGTCCATGCCTCACGCTCATGTATTGCGTGAAACTTGAAAAGGGTTGAGAACATCAAAAGTATGAAACAATTGCTTTTCTTGTCATCAGGGTTTTGCATGATTTGAATGTTTTATGTGATGAAGATGGAGCATAGCCAGACTATATGATTTTGTAGGGATAAGCTTTCTTTGGCCATCTTATTTTGAGAAGACATATTTGCTTCATTAGTATGCTTGAAGTATTATTGTTTTTATCTCAATATTAAACTTTTGTCTTGAATCTTATGGATCTAAATATTCTTTCCACAATAAAGAAGATTACATTGATAAATATGTTAGGTAGCATTCCACATCAAAAATTCTGTTTTTATCATTTACCTACTCGAGGATGAGCAGGAATTAAGCTTGGGGATGCTTGATACATCTCCAACATATCTATAATTTTTTATTGTTCCATGATATTATATTGTCCATCTTGGATGTTTATGCATTTATATACTATTTTATATTACTCTTGGGACTAACCTATTAACCTACAGCCTAGTCCCAATTTCTCCTTTTTCCTTGTTTTTGAGTTTGACAGAAAAGGAATACCAAACGGAGTCCAAATGACCTGAAAATATACAGTGATTTTTTACGGACCAGAAGAAGCCTCCGAAGCAAAAGAGTTAGGCCAGAAGAGCCACGAGGCCTGAACAAGGGTGGAGGTCGCCACCCTAGGGTGCGCCCTCCGGTCATGTGGGCTCCTCGTGGCCCTCCTAACTTGTTCTCGATGCCAAAAGTTCCAATATATATAGAAACCCATAGAAATAAACCTAGATTGGGAGTTCCGCCGCCGCAACCCTCTCTATCCACAAAAAACCAATTAGGAGCCCGTTGTGGCACCCCGCTGGACGGGGAAATCATCGCCGGTGCCCATCTTCATCATCCCGGCGCTCTCCATGACAAGGAGGGAGTAGTTCACCCTCGGGTCTGAGGGTATGTACCAGTAGCTATGTGTTTGATCTCTATCTCTCGTGTTCTGGATATGGCACGATCTTGATGTACCGCGAGCTTTGCTGTTATAGTTGGATCTTATGATGTTTCTCCCCCTCTACCTTTATGTAATGGATTGAGTTTTCCCTTTGATGTTATGTTACTGGATTGAGTCTTTAAGGATTTGGGAACAATTGATATATGTCTTCCATGTGCTTATCTGTGGTGAAAATGGGATATTTACGTGATCCACTTGATGTATGTTTTGGTGATCAACTTGCAGGTTCTGTGACCTTGTGAACTTATGCATAGGGGTTGGCACACGTTTTCATCTTGACTCTCTAGTAGAAACTTTGGGGCACTCTTTGAAGTTCTTTGTGTTGGTTTGAATAGATGATTCTGAGATTGTGTGATGCATATCGTATAATCAAACCCGCGGATACTTGTGGTGACATTGGAGTATCTAGGTGACATTAGGGTTTTGGTTGATGTGTGTCTTAAGGTGTTATTTTAGTGCGAACTCTAGGTTGTTTGTGACACTTATAGGAATAGCCTAATCTATTGATTAGAAAGAATAACTTTGAGGTGGTTTCGTACCCTACAATAATCTCTTTGTTTTTTATCCACTCTTAGTTACTTTGGAGTGACTCCTTATTGCACGTTGAGGGATTGTTATAGTATCCAATTATGTTACCATTGTTGAGATAATTTGCACTAGTGAAAGTATGAACCCTAGGCCTTGTTTCCAACTATTGAGTACCATTTTCGCTCACTTTTGTTACTTGCTACCTTGCTATTTTTATATTTTCAGATTACAAAAACCTATATCTACCATCCATATTGCACTTGTATCACCATCTCTTGGCCGAACTAGTGCACCTATACAATTTACCATTCTATTGGTTGTGTTGGGGACACAAGTGGCTCTCTGTTATTTGGTTGCAGGGTTGTTTGAGAGAGACCATCTTCATCCTATACCTCCCACAGATTGATAAACCTTAAGTCACCCACTTGAGGGAAATTTGCTTAGAGGCCCAACATTAGTCTACAAGAAGAAGGTTGTGTAGTAGACATCAGTAGGCATAGGGCTTGCTGTCGTGGAATTAACACGTCAGATGTCCTAGTGAGAGGACTTAGTCGTGGAGCCATCGCAATGATATTAGCTTAAAGGGGTTAAACCGGACAAAGGACAAGGGGAGTTTATACTGGTTCGGCCCCTTGCGGTGAAGGTAAAAGCATGCGATCAAGTTGTGGTGGAATTGATGGGGTCTCGATGAGCAGGGAGTGAATCCGCTTTATATACACAGGTGGACGCCCGGCGGTCTACAGAATCCCAAGGCCAGCTCATACATGTGTCCAGCTCGGTTTCTACCTTTTCCTATCTTACAGTACAAGTTACATATATCATGGCGGTTTATGTCTATGGGCCCTAATCCGCCCTTGGGCTCCGGGCCCTAAGCTTCAATAGTAAAGCACCATATTCCTTGTCTTCATGGGTTTCAATATGGATGATTCCTTGTGAGCATAACCCGGCCCCTCCTGGGCGGTTTATACTCAGTAGTTATATCCCCAACATTAGGCCCCAGATTGATTTGAACCTGTTCATGTCAATTTTCAATACTTTGAAAAACTTCTTGAACATCCTCGTATGAACCTTGTAAACCGCCATGACATCATCTCCATGTGAACTTGATAAACCGCCGTGACTTCGTCTTCCAAGATTGTAATAAATCGCCTTGACGTCATCTCTATGTAAAAACCTGTAAATACTTTCTTTTTATCAATGACCCTCCGAAAACTGAGGCGACAGGTGTGTCAGATATCCATTTTTTGGGTTCCTCGGTTTCCGTGCCTATCACTTATCCCTTCGCCTTATATATAGGACCAAGGGTCATTCTTTCCTTTACCCTTCGTGCCCCTTCGCCTCATCGTCTTCCTCGCGCTGCCTCAGAGCTCGAGCGCAGCGACCGCCGTCGACCTTCGCCTCTGCGCCGACAACAGCCGCAGCATCAACCTGACCTTAACCAGAGAAAAGCAGCGCCCCTCCGTTACTCATTCAACCTCTGTAAATTTTCCTTTTATCCTCACCTCAGATCTACCATTAGGGTTTCGTTGTTCTTCGGTGTTCGTCATTGTTCATTGTTGTCATATGGATCCTTCCAACACAACGCGACCCTTTTTCCTGTGCGGCCATAACTAGACATCATTTTTCTTCTTCATAGCATCTCTTTTATCACTAAGTAGATCCCATCCAGCCTTTAGCTGTTCCGCTGACACTGCTTAGGACTTCTGAATTTCTCTCCTTTTTAAGACTGCGGTAGATCCAAAATTATAGTCACAACTTGTAAAACCTGTTTATGCAATACTTAGGAATTTTTTCAGATCTGCAGCTTCCGCACCATTGTAGGCGGTTTAACTTTTTGGAAAATGAGAACCCACCAGGTAACATTAGCCCTCACTTTAAACCGCCAACTCAACCTCAACGTAAAACTCTGGTTTATCATGCGCATATGTTTCAATCTGTTCTTCCTCTGTCTTTAAACCGGATTATCTGCGTCAGTCAAAAAACCTTAAACCGGCCTTGATCCTCTTTTCCAGCATTCCGTTGCAATGGCCAAATCGTTTTATGCTTGCAATTGGGTCCCTTCCTGGGTTACCAAAGAGCAACTGACTGGGTACGTTTTGACTGGCGCTCTAGTGAGCCAAGAAACAATCCACTGGAGGGTCCCCGGTAAAGAAAGCAATCCTAAGCCCCAGAATGGAGAAGTGATTGTTTTTACTGATCATCTAAATCAAGGGTTCAACCCGCCCGTATCAAAATTCTTTTGTTATGTGTGTCGGTGTCAAAACCGGTGGATCTCGGGTAGGGGGTCCCGAACTGTGCGTCTAGGCGGATGGTAACAGGAGACAAGGGACACGATGTTTTACCCAGGTTCGGGCCCTCTTGATGGAGGTAATACCCTACGTCCTGCTTGATTGATATTGATATTGTGGATGTTACAAGAGTGGATCTACCACGAGATCAAGGAGGCTAAACCCTAGAAGCTAGCCTATGGTATGATTGTAATGGTTGTTGTTGTATATCTATCGACTAGCCTGGCCTCGGTTTATATAATGCACCAGAGGCCTAGGATTACAAGAGTCCTAGCCGAATACGCCGGTGGGGGAGCAGTCCTTGTCTTGATCGCCAAGTCTTGTTGATTCTTCCATGTATGCGGCAACTGTCCAGACTGGCCCATGAGTATACGGCCATGGGGATCCTCGGCCCAATCCACCTGATCAGGAGACGACGTGGTGAGTACCCCCTAGTCCAGGACACCGTCAGTAGCCCCCTGAACCAGTCTTCAAGTTGGGGACGCTCCTCGATTCTTCCGAACTGTTCTTCATCTTCGGTCGTCGGTCTTGAAAACTGGTTCAACAAATCTTCTCATCTTCGATCTTGAGGATCGCCGAAATGCATTCGACGAGTTTATACGTCGGGTATCCAAGGAGCCCCTTTAAGTTTCCGACCTTTATCAATGCCTTGTTATTTTTATGCCACACCTCGGGTTTGAAGTTGTTCCCGGGCGGCAACGTCCTCTTGCGTCCGAGCTCCAACGCCATACTGCATTCGAGGTATCTTTTGCAGCCAAGCACCAATGCCGGATTGCTTCCCAGCTCTAACGCCGGACTATGTATCCAAGCTCCAACACCGGATGATATCCGAGCTCCAACGCCGGACTATGTATCCAAGCTCCAACGCCGGACGATATCCGAGCTCCAACGCCGGACTATGTATCCGAGCTCCAACGCCGAACGATATCCGAGCTCCAACGCCGGACTATGTATCCGAGTTCCAATGCCGGACTGTATCCGAGGTGTCGTAAATCACCTTGGTTCAAAGAAGTTTGAAGGAGTTTAACCGAGCTTAATGCCGGAAATGCCCTCTAAGGAGCCAGCCACTTGCAGCCGAGCTATATGTCGAACTGCTTCCGAGGTGGTTAAGCACCTCGGTCATGTGCTGATTTTTGGTCAATGTTTTTTATTGATGTAATTTATTCTCTGACGAGATATATAGCTAGTAGGCCTCAAGGTATGTATCGGTCTAAAACCCGAGATGCACCTGAAGGATGACATGAGACCGCTGATCCCCGTAGCCGCTGAGACTCAGGTTGATTTGCAAAATTTGTCTGAGGATCAAGTCCTAGCTCGGCAGAATACTTCGGGACACAAAAAGCGGCGTGCTCAGTCCTCGAGACTTAGGTTGGGTGCGGCCGACCAACCTGAGGATCAAAATCTCCTCGGAAACTGTATTGCACTTAAAGTTTTCTGCATAGAACAGGCAATGCAGTAGCCCCCGAGACACTGGTCGGGTGGCAACACCGGATCATGGGATTGATGTGCCTCTTTAATATTTATAAATAATAAGCCTGAAGCCCAGTAGCCCCCGAGCCTTAATGCGGGCATGGGAGGCCGAATTAAGGATCGATATCCATAGTAAAATCACAAATTATGTGTAATGACTCTATGTATCCAAGTACTTTACGTCATTAATGCTCGGATCCGCATTGTACAAAACTTTGTTGACCGACCATCGGCTTCCACCTCCTTGGCCGATAGCCGAGGAGTGTTTGTCTTACTTTATAAAGCCTTTATGAGGGCAAAGATTTACAACAAACAAGGCAATCTGGCCATACGGTTTTATAAACAAAGGTACGCAGAGAGATATGTTATATTGCTGTTTAACAGAAGAAATGTCTTCCAAAGAAAATAGTCCCGCTATCGGTTCCTTTCTTTGGGTTGTTATGCTAAGCATGATCATGAAACCTCAGCTCCAATGTAAGAGCAAAAGATCGAGGATTTAGTTTGGGAGGCCAGTTAATTGCCCCCGGTAGTGTTCGGCGACAGTCGAGGTCAAGCCGGAAACACTTCGGCCAATGTTATGAATGGCCCGTCATTTAATATAGTCATCGGATCACTGACCAGTTTGCACCTATCGTGACAGTCAGTGTTCGGCTTTCTCCACTGAGGTGCTTGACCATGCGAGCTGGAAGCACAATCGCGGTGGTTCTCCCTTTGCACACCTAGCCGAACAAAGCGGAACGTAGGAGGCAAGCGTGGGAGCCGGGCAACCCAACTATTGACCGAAGACACAATTCGAAGTTGATGCATATATAGCAATATCCAAGAATGTTTTTCCCGAATCTCAAAAGGTGTCTGGCGTTGCACTGCAGGACTTGTGCTGAAAACACACAAATAGTTTAAAAGTGCCATGGGCTCGAAAAGCCAAAAAACTTATTCAAAAGATTAATGTCCGAACTAGATCAAGTGTTCGGTGCCAATCCGAAAATTGGACTTTAGAAAAAAAGGTGCTTCTACCGTGCTTCAACATGACACATCCTATCTCAAAACTTCAAGCGGGTCAGCCTATGGCTTCAACCTCCTATCCCGAAGGCGGAGTACTTCTTACTAGGAGAGTTTAGCAAACTAAACTTTAGCGGCTTTGAGAGAGAAATTAGGCTCCCTGGCTAGTGACCGCACACTTGTGTCGAAAAAAGGAGTGATAAATAATAATAAAAACTTTGCAACGGCTAGGAAGAGAAACACTTAGTATGAAATGGCTCAAATAAACATAAGAGCCCCCAAGTGACTTGGGTAAAAGTTGACTATATAATGTAAGGTGACATGTAGAATGCCTTCTAGCCGGATTGTAGATCGTTTGTCGTAGCGGATCTTTTCACTTCAACCTCTGGACCCAATAGTCTGGAGTCTGTCCGAATACCCTTGCAGTTATAAAAACCGGGGCATGCGTGGAGATCAGGCGTAGGGTTCATTAGTGCTTTATCAGACAAGTGCCCAACTAGTTATGTTATATTACATGGTTAGTAAGAAACATCTTCTAGGGAGAATAGTTCCGTTAGGGGTTCCTTTCCCTGGGAGGCATGCCCTAAAGTGCATGTCCAGACTGCGAAAAGAGCAGAAAAACATCTGGGGGCAGGTAAATAAATAGGTAAGAAATCATCTTTTAGTTCACCGACCGAGTATTCCCTTAAGAACGCTAGCTTTCGGCTTCATCCAGTCTGAGGTACACATCCGGCTGACCCGGCAGTAACAATCGCAGAGGTGCTCCCTTTACCACCTAGCCGAACAATCGGGAACGTAGGGGTAAGCACAGGAGCCAGGCAACCCAGCTTGGCCAAAACATAAGTCATATCGATGCATATAATGGTGAATAAAAGGTACATGCGGAAGTGTGACACATGTGTTGGGCATAAAGCCCGAATTAATAAGCTTCTGTTAAAGAAGCCCCCAGGTATAATGAGCGCGGGTAGCGCGTCAAGTGTGTGCGAACAAAGTTTCGACAAGGAAGATTTTTACAAGCAACTTTTTTCCGAGAAAGTATAATGCTTGGTCGAACCGAACACAAGTTAGAAATTTTAAAACTTTGAGCATGAAGGCAACTTAGCTGGTTAATGTGTTCGGCATTGATGATGCGGTCCGAGCTTGATGCGGGACAAGGTTCCATCCCCCAAGCCGGTCCCGAGGTGGCGGAGCAAATAGCTCGGCACTGTGAAGTGGTGACATAGCATGGTCAATGCAGGACGACAGAGTGATGCCGAAGTCCTTGGCATGGGGTAATGAAGTGTTGACGAAGCCCTCCGTCCAGCCGAGGTGACGTCAAAGGATATAGTCCGGCTGGATCATTTTCCTGTGCACAAAAAATAGTGCAGACCGGGGATAATAGTAATAATAGGAATTAAAAAAAATGTTGCATAATAAATAATTTATGCAAAGTGAGTAGTAAAAGAAATATGGCCTGGCGCCGGAGTCGATGTCGATGCAGGTCGTCGGCGTAATGCAATAGAGGCGTGGCAAAGCCTGGATTCACAGGTCGGTCTGAGTTCCGGATGCGGCGTTCGCCGAACTGTGTACGGAAACTGACCGAACGATCATGCGACCGTCGATAATGCGGCCACCATTTGATAGACCTGTGTACATATGCAGGACTAACCAGAGTAATAATTCCTTGGGAAAAATTTAACCCAAACAAGCAAAAAGAAATACTAGGATTAATAGCACCTGATTTATTTGTTGTAGCAATCCGAAGGAAGGTGATTCCTAGAATTGGGACACGATCCGCGCACCCATGCCTGGTCGGCTAATGACGCTGAAGTGTCCGGAGTAGGTTGATGAAGGGATGGCGAAGCCCCCGGTCCAGCCGAGATGTCGAAGTAGGTTGGCGTGATGGACACCAGCTTGAAGAAGCAATAGTGCGGCCCTGCCGATGCAGGTCGTGACGTGGTCGATGCCGGCTTGATGATTTATCCGTGGGGCGGCGATGTTGGTGATGATTTATCCTTCGCGATGCCGGACTCTTGTTCGGCTTGCCAAGATGATGATCCGAAGATATTGAGCTTGGCTCAACAAAGTGACGACGTGTCTAGCGCAGGTCGGCAGCCTTGGAGCAATATTGCCGGACTGGTTTGACACCAGCATGATGTTGAAGATCATGTTCAAAAGATCTGAAAGTTAGTGGGATGTGTTCGGGAACAAAACACAATACCCCATACAAAACTTCCTTCAAAAAGGATGTCCAAAATTCCGTTCATAAGAAAGACGAACTCGGGTCGGATTCATTTTCGCGCAGAAAACAGATCCAAAAAGTGATGCACTAATCGGAAGTTTCCCGGAGTTTGGACGGTCGGATCGAGCTGAATTTTTGGCAGGTGGAAGATAAGGGAATTCCGCAGCAAATCAACGGTTGGATCCTCCAAAGGACATCCGAGCTAGACGCTGGGTACCAGGCCCTAAACTCGTCCGGATTCTCGTCCAGATTCAACAGGGCTCCGGTATATCGGAGATTGCCGGAGATTCCTCCATCGGAACTCGACAAAATTTTTGCAGGGTTGTTGTAGACTTAATTCCGCATAATTCCACCGAAGTAATCGTTTAAGCGACACTCGAGGAGGCGGTGGCGGCGGATACAAGTTTGCTGTCCAGAAAAACAGCACAGTCGCCTGAGGGCAATGTTGACGTTGAGCCCCCGAGCTCCGAGGATGACTCCTCCATGATCTTGATAGAGATCGGAGTTGGTGTTGATGAAGGCCTTCATACGAACATGACGATTGGAGGTAGGGCGCATTCCTTGGTCAAGCCAAGGTGACCAGTCGAGCTGGTGACGAAGAAGCCGACGTCGCAGTTGACCTGTAGTCGAGCCATTGATCCTTTCGCCAATCACACAGCGGAACTCTCAATGAAAGCACCAATGTCGGTGTCAAAACCGGCGGATCTCGGGTAGGGGGTCCCGAACTGGGCGTCTAGGCGGATGGTAACAGGAGACAAGGGACACGATGTTTTACCCAGGTTCGGGCCCTCTTGATGGAGGTAAAACCCTACGTCCTGCTTGATTGATATTGATATTATGGATGTTACAAGAGTGGATCTACCACGAGATCAAGGAGGCTGAACCCTAGAAGCTAGCCTATGATATGATTGTAATGGTTGTTGTTGTATATCTAACGACTAGCCTGGCCTCGGTTTATATAATGCACCAGAGGCCTAGGATTACAAGAGTCCTAGCTGAATACGTCGGTGGGGGAGGAGTCCTTGTCTTGATCGCCAAGTCTTGTTGATTCTTCCATGTATGCGGCAACTGTCCGGACTGGCCCATGAGTATACGGCGATGGGGATCCTCGGCCCAATCCACCTGATCGGGAGACGACGTGGTGAGTACCCCCTATTCCAGGACATCGTCAATGTGCTTGCCAGCTTCCATATCCACCCTCAAGATATTAGACCGAACTCTGTGTCCAATATATGCGATTTTCAAGTATTTTGCGAAGTCTATCTGCAAGAGGAACCCACTGTGGAACTATTTCGGGACTTCTTTTACTGAAACAGCCGTACTAAATTTACGGATGGGCCCAACACTGAACTCGGGGGCGTTTCAATCTAGAAGAGAAAGGATGTTGACTTCCCTCACGCCAAACATCATAGCCACCCCAAGGACTGGAATCAGACATGGTTTTACTGCCGCAATACAGCTCCAGACAATGAAAATCCTCTGCCGAGTTATCGTGCATACCGGCTTACCAAAACTCATCTGGTTCCTCGGTGACTCACTACCAAGGAAAGATCAAAATATGCCCCTCAGCTAGCAAAACTCAGAGCTTTTGTGGCCAATGGCCTGACAGACATTGATTTCGTTCGATGTTAGGTGTCTTGAAGTATTTTGCCTTTAAGCCGGCGCCCCGGTTTAATGTGTGAATATACAGGGGATCTAAAAGATCCTCAGCATCATGTTGACATCCAGCTCACGGATGATGAAGTCACCAAAGCTGTCAAGAAAATGCTTGATGAACCGGTGGCTGCCTGTAGCAAAGTAGGGCTTAGTCTCTTCTATGCGTCCAACAAACCGCCAGCTATAAGAATTGTCTTATTTTTGCTTTAATCCATCCCTCCTTAATCATTTCTTTATAACTTGTTGTCCATCTGCATAGGGAGATGATCCGTTCTGGAAAAGGAAATCGCAGGATAAACCGGCGAGAGCAGCCCGCATCAAGACCAGGGTTTCAAAGAGGCCAGCAAATAAGAAAACCACCGAGGCTTCTGATCTGCCTAATGATGAAGAGCTTGATGACCCGGAGTCAGAGGTAGAACTTGACTCTCTTGATTCTTTTTTCATACACCTCATTGACAATGATTGTTATCAGGATGATGCGGAAGCTAGCCATGCTGGTGATGTAGAGGTAATTGTTCTATCCTCCGACTCAAATCATGTGCCAGTACCAAAACTCCACCAAGCAGTCTGGAAAGTAAAACGTTCACACCCTCTTGCTTATTTGGATCCGCACTTTTCTTTGAAGACAAGGAAGCATGAACTCGCCGCACCACTCGGCATGGCAGTCAATAAGTTACCTCCTCTGGTTTACCATATTCTCCGGTTTGCAAACGCTGTCAAGAGGTCCCTTGTTCTTTTAATACACTTTATCCCAAGGCGGGTTACTTCCGATATCCTCTTAATCCGTCTGATTCAAATTATCAGGGAACCTCCCATTCATCCTCGGGCGATTCATCAACCACACAGATGCCTCCACTCAAGACCGTTCCTGGGTAAGCATAATATACTTAGTTTCTTTGCCTTGCTCTGGTTTATGGTACTAACCTCTGCGTTTGTTCTTTTTTAGTGCAAAAGCCAGACTTAGCAAGAAAGCCAAGCTGACTATACCAACTGATGATAATCCGGCCACTGAACTGGAAAAGACCTGAGAGGCTCTTGACCAGAATGCTGATATTGCTCTGGATGATCAGGTACCTCAGGGTCACGATACTTTTGTTGAACCGCCAGAAATGAACCCAACAGGGCAGTCTGCTGATCCGCTGAGCCCAGCTGCTGATCCACCAAGCCCAGTAAGAACATCTGTTAAACCATCAAGCCCAGACAAGACTGTTGATGGCATGACAGATGATGTTGTGATTACCGGCTTTGGCCATACTGCTCTTCGCAACCCTGTCGCTTTATCAAAGCACAGTGCCAAAGATGAATTTTCTACTGTGGACAAGGGAAAGTGGAAAACGGATTTATCAAGCTATCCTCACCTCAATGCTCAGGACATCCACTCTGGATATTTGAGCCGTCTGTATACAAGCCGTGACTATGAAGCCGGTTTAATAGGTCTGATGAAAGAGCGATATGAGGTAAACATTCATTCCTTTGTACAAGTTCTTTTTTCTTAGAACCTGCTTCCATTATCAACTGTCGTAGCCCCCAAGGGCCGGTTCATTATATGAATGTGGACCGGGACTTGTAGTAGAGTGGTATTGAATTTTACTTGCGTAGCCCCCAAGGACCGGTTAATACCATGAGGATGAACCGGCATCTTTCCTATCATGTAGTATCCGGTTTAGCCAAGCGATAACCTTGAATTGATCCGGTATGCATTAGCCCCCAAGTGCCAAGGATATAACTTGTTATGTGTTTGGGACTACAACGATGTATCATCAACTTACTAATTGTCTCTTGTAGGCTGACCTGACCAAAAAGGATTCTCAAACCGTTGACCTCCAAGAGAACATTAACTCCCAGCAAGCCGAAACTTCCAAGGCCAAGGAAGAGCTGAAGGGCGCTTTAACCGCCATGGAACAATTGAAGGAGGGTTTCAAGGGCGAACGAGCAGATTGGGAGCCTGAAAAAGCGGCTTTGCTCAAGAGGACAGAGGATGCCGAAGCAGCCCTTAAACCGGTGACTGAAGAACTGACCAGTTAAAAGCAGCAAATCAACGTTATGACCTATGCTATGTTTGGTAAGTATCTTTTTGATAACCTGTACTTAACCATCCTTGAAATCACCGGTTTAACAATAATATTGTGACCATTGCAGGTAGCCGTGTTGCCCATCTCGGTTCAGACATGCGCAAAAAACTGAAGGCTGCCTATACCTTGATAGAGCAGTTATATACTGGCGCGCGACAGGTCATCTGCACAGCTTCCTACAATAAACCGCCACCCACATTAATCAAGGATACATTAGCCAAGCTATCTATGATGCCTGCCCAGCAAGAAGAGATGAAGAGATTTGCTGCAAGGGCCGGTGCACAGTCTACACTGACTTGGGCTAAGGCCTGGATAGCTGATCTTGATCTGGAAGATATTGGGAATGTCTATCCCAGCCAAAAAGAAGATGGGTCAGAATTTGACAATGATTCCCTTAGAGCTTTGACAAAGGAGATGCGCCCACTTGCAAGTAAACTGGCCGAAGAGACTGACTTGTCTTTCCACCGGTCAATTTATGACGCAAACAACAAACGGATTGATGCATCTGTTTATGAAGCATAAAATCTTATCCCGCCAATCCGTAAGGATACTTATGCCCCTGATGTTGAACCATCCGACCTTATCAGCGATGAAGCTGTCTTCCGTGCTTTAGCTTGGATTGATTGGGCAACCATTGACATCCAGCCACTGGGTGGGGGAGGCGAAGGGTGAACTGGCGCAAGATGATCTGCAACCTTCACATCAACCTAATGAAGAGTCATAATCCGGAGGCCGGTTTAACTTTTCACGCCGAGATATCAGCGACAAACAATTATTCTTTTGGGTGCCTGCTACCTTGTAATAGGCTAGTTTTTAACCCTTGGTCTGTTATGCCATCGTGCATAGCCACTTTGCCTGATACTTTTAATCTATCCAGCTATTGCTATGTCGACTTATGCTCATTAGCAGTTTTATGCAATCAAGTTTTCTGCATGTGATAAACTTAAAATTGTCCTGGCGGTTTACCGCCGGATGGGTTATGATACCCAATATAAAGCCAGAGTTTATAACAAAGGTTGTAAAGATAATGAAATATGAAACACATCATAGCTGTGATATTGAATCACATCGTTGGTTTACCAATGTTCTTGTAGTAAGGGTGATGACTCAAATCTTGAGTGCTGACAACTCCCACCATGCTGTGCTGGTTTAGAATAAGTCATGCCGGGTTATGATAAACACCGGATGATCATCCTGGCGACTTATAGTCAATGCTAGACCGGGTTAACAAACACCGGTTTATAATTGGTTGTGTGCTAACTACTGATAGTTAAAAGCCACGTCGGGTTAACATACACCAGGTTATATTGATGACTTATAATCAGGCTGGGTCAATAGAAGCCGGTTTACCTCAAAACCTTATCAAATGGAGAATTTTTTTGACGAATAAAAGCAAATGAAAACTTGTAGTCGAGGCTTTTCAAGGGCTGCCAAACCCAAATTCAAGGCTTTTCATGGACTGCCAGGCCACTGAGTTAAACCATTTTACAAAGCCTTTTAAGATGGGCCTCACATTAACCAATTGTCGTTTTAACTTTGACAAGTTTAGGGTCTGTATTAGATTGACTTGTCAAACGTTCGGCGGGTCATACCACGATTACCTAGACGGAGTGGCTTAATTGATGAAGGCAGGTTAACCCGGGGTTTTAGGTGAATACACCTGGCTTCCAAGCCTGTCTTGATAGCCTATTACAAGGGTCCTTTAAAACTCTTTGTTGCTGTGCACAAAGAGCCCCCAGGTAACATTATGAGCTGTGCTTAGTGGGTACCTATGTTTGAGCAGTGCGTGGCAACAGACTCTCTTTGGTCCCTTGGGTGTGAAGCCCCCAATCTTTATTGTGGCTTTATAAGCCGGTTTAATGGGTAATCAGAACTCCGCTTTATAAGAATAAGCCCCCATGTAACCAAGAAGACATATAAGACGAAACGGCAGAGGCCCCGGTTTAGCAAGGATGCCGGTTTATTTATTGATCATAGTATGTACATTGTCAAAAATATATACATGATAGGAGCCTATGCTCAGGTATAGTAAGGCCGAAGATGAGCAATATTCCATGGCCGATGGGTCTCCTCATCCGATTTGCATGAGTCTTTGTTCTCTCGAACATCGATAAGGTAGTATGACCCATTGTTCAGATTCTTGCTGACCACAAAGGGCCCTTACCAAGGTGGGGATAACTTGTGCATGTCCGTCTGATCTTGGATAAGCCGAAGCACTAAGTCGCCTTCTTGAAAAGTTCTGGTTTTAACCCGTCGGCTGTGATAACGCCGTAGGTCTTGCTGATAAATCGTCGAACGAGCTGCCGCAATATCCTGTTTTTCATCTAATAGGTCCAATGCATCTTGGTGTGCTTTTTCATTTCCGCTTCAACATAAGCTGCCACTCGGGGCGAGTCAAGGCGAATATCACTTGGGAGAACGGCTTCCACTGCATAAACCATGAAGAAGGGTGTGTAACCTATAGATCTATTAGGGGTCGTGTTAATGCTCCATAAAAAGGAAGGCAACTCTTCCACCCAACAACTCGACGTCCTTTGCAAAGGGACCATAAGCCGGGGCTTGATACCCTTCAGGATTTCTTGATTAGCTCTCTCCGCTTGACCATTAGACTGGGAGATAGCCATTGACGACACATCCAGACGGATGTGCTCGTGCTGACAGAACTCTTCCATAGCACCCTTGGAGAGATTCGTGCCATTATCTATTATAATGCTGTGTGGAAAACCAAAGCGGAAGATCACCTTTTTCATCAATTAAACAGACGTGGCCGCATCACACTTGCTCATTGGCTCTTCCTCTACCCACTTGGTGAATTTATCAACGTCCACTAGAAGGTGGGTCTTCTTATCCTTGGACCTCTTACAAGGCCCAACCATAACTAGCCCCCAAGTTGCAAACGGCCAGGTGATTGGAATCATCCTCAATTCCTGGGCCAGAACATGAGCTCGGCGTGAAAACTTCTGATAGCCATCACACTTTCTGACCAGATCCTCCGCATCAGCATGAGCTGTTAACGAGTAAAAACGTGCTAGAAAGCCTTAGCCACCAAGGATTTTGAACCGGTATGATGACCACAATCTCCTTCGTGGATTTCACGCAAGATTTCACAGCCTTCTTCAGGAGAAACACAACGCTGAAACGCCCCTGAAACACTGCAATGATGTAACTCGCCATTGACAATAGTCATGGACTTGGACCGCCGGATTATCTGCCTGGCCAGAACTTCGTCCTCTGGTAACTCGCCCCGGGTCATATACGCTAGGTATGGCACTGTCCAATCAGGGATAGCATGAAGAACCGCCACCAATTGAGCCTCCAGGTCAGGAATAGCTAGATCCTACTCTGTCGGTATTTTGACCGACGTATTATGCAAAACGTCAAGAAAAACATTCGGCGGCACCGGCTTACACTAGGATCCGAGCCGGCTGAAAGCATCCGACGCTTGACCTAGTAACTCTTGAAGTAACCAACAATGATATCCACCTCACGCCTATAAGCCGCAATAAGTGGATCCTTGGAATCCCAGGTAGCAGACACTTGCTGAGCCACTAAATCGGAGTCGCCAAAGCAACATACCGGATTAAGTTCATCTCCTTAGCCATCTGAAGACCGTGGAGCAAGGCCTCATACTCAGTTGCATTGTTAGTACAGGGAAACATTAGGCAGAGAACATAACAAAATTTGTCACCTCGAGGGGAAGTAAGAACCACTCCAGCCCCTGAGCCCTCCAATTGTCTGGGTCCATCGTAGTGAATAGTCCAGTATGTGTTATCCGGTTTATCCTCTGGTGCCTCCAACTCTGTCCAGTCATTGATGAAATCCACAAGCGCTTGGGACTTGATAGTAGTGCGAGGCATATATTTTACCAGCCTCTTTGTGCTCCACCACAATAGCCACGCTGACAGTCCGGGCGTTAGCAGCCACATATAACAGCAATGGTTCTTTATCAATGGGGGCAGCAAGAACATGCGGTTCAGCTAACTGCTTTTTCAAATCCTCAAACGCCGCATTAGCAGCATCACTCCATACAAAGTTGTCTGTCTTCTTCATCATCTGGTATAGAGGGATCGCCTTCTTCCCCAACCGGCTGATAAACCGGCTTAGGGCTGCGATACGACCAGCCAGTCGTTGAACATCATTGATACACGCCGGTTTAGCCAAGGACGTAATAGCTTTGATCTTTTTCGGATTAGCGGCAATGCCCCTATTAGACACCATAAAACCCAAGAGCTTGCCTGCCGGTACACCAAAAAAATGCAATTGGCCGGATTAAGCATCATCTTATAAACCCAGAGGTTATCAAAGGTCTCCTTTAAATCAGATATTAGCGTCTCCGCCTTCCTGAATTTCACCATGATATCATCCACATAAGCATGAAGATTGTGCCCAATCTGATCATGAAGGCAATTCTGCACGCACCGCTGATAAGTTGCCTGGGCACTCTTGAGCCCAGAAGGCATAGATACATAGCAGAAGGCTCTAGAGGGAGTTATAAAAGCCATCTTCTCCTGATCCTTAACTGCCATTTTGATCTGATGATAACCCGAATAAGCATCCAGAAAACTCAAACGCTCACAACCAGTCGTAGCATCAATGATTTGATCAATACGAGGGAGGGCAAATGGATCAGCTGGACAAGCCTTGTTCAAATCTGTGTAGTCCACACACATACGCCAACTGCCGTTCTTCTTGAGTACCAGCACCGGGTTAGCCAACCACTCATGGTGAAAAACCTCCACAATAAACCCTGCTGCCAAGAGCAGGGCTACCTCCTCACCAATGGCCTTGCGTCTCTCTTCCTTGAAGCGGCGAAGAAACTGCTTGACCGGTTTAAACTTGGGATCAATATTAAGAGTGTGCTCAGCGAGTTCCCTCGGTACACTTGGCATGTCAGAAGGTTTCCATGCAAAGATGTCCCGGTTCTCATGGATGAACTTGATGAGCGCGCTTTCCTATTTCGGATCCAGGTTAATGCTGATGCTAAACTGCTTGGATGAATCGCCAGGAACAAAGTCAACCAACTTAGTCTCATCAGCTGATTTAAACTTCAAAGCCGGATCATGCTCTATAGTAGGTTTATTCAAAGAAGTAATGTCCGCCAGATCAACATTATCTTTATAGAATTTAACTCCTCTGTTGCACAAACCGACTCAGCATAAGCCGCATCACCTTCCTCACATTCCAAAGCGACTTTTCGGCTTTCATGCACTGTGATGGTCCCCTTATGACCCTGCATCTTGAGCTGCAGATGAACATAACACGGCCTTGCCATGTACTTAGCATAAGCCGGCCTTCCTAACAAGGCATGGTACGGACTCCTGATTTTCACCACCTCAAAAGTCAATGTTTCTGACCTTGAATCATGATCATCTCCAAAAGCAACCTCCAGAGCTATCTTACCGACCGGGTAGGCCGATTTACCAGGCACTACACCGTGAAAAACGGTGTTCGACGGTTTAATATTCTTATCCGGCAACCCCATACGCCGGAAGGTTTCATAATATAAGATGTTGATACTGCTTCCCCCATCCATTAGCACCTTGGTAAACTTATATCCTCCAACCTGTGGTGCTACCACCAATGCCAGATGACCCAGATTATCAACCCAGAGCGGATGATCTTCTCGACTCCACACAATAGGCTGTTCAGACCAGCGCAAATAACGGGGCACCGCCAGTTCAACGGCATTCACTGCCCTTTTATGAAGCTTCTGATCGCGCTTGCACAGGCTAGTAGTGAAGACATGATACTGTCCATCATTCAACTGCTTCGGGTGACTCTGATAACCCGACTGTTGCTGTTGCTGATTCCCCTGCTGATTGTAAGCACCTTGGTGGCCCTGATTGCCTTGATTGCCCTGTCGACCTTGATTACCTTGAAACCCTAAAGCGGAGTTACCTCCACCATAACCCAGTCTGTGAAACCCGGGTCCTGAACCGCCGGACGGTCCATGATCATACGGAAGAGATCTGAGTTTTTGAACACTCGCATAATAAAGCAATTCTTCCAGAGATGCGTAGCCCTCTTCTCCTGCGTCCTGTGCTTTGGGCAAGGTTGATTTAATAGGTGCTCCATATTCATACCTGATCCTCCACTCTGCGGGGGCGGCTTACCATTATGACTCTGACCATTACCCTGTACGTTGGTGTTAGCCACAAAATCGGAATTACTGTCTGCTTTACGCTTACCGCTATTCCCATGGCCTGCCTGGTTATGCTGCTGTCCTTTCACACCGACATTCTTCTTTCCCTTCTCCGGCTTCTCATCTTCAGACTCGGGAACCTTGGTACTACCAGAATCGGCATACTTAACCAAAGTTGCCATGAGTGTTCCCATGTCATTGCAGTGACATTTGAGACGTCCCAACTTCAACTTCAGCGGCTTAAACCGGCAATTGCCCTCCAATGTTATGATTGCCGAATCAGCATTCATGCGGTCCAACAAATGCAGGATTTCTGAAACCCGGCGCACCCAATGAGTTGTTGATTCGCCTTCTCCTTGGACACAAGCGACCAGATCCACAATTGACATGGGTTGCTTGCACGTGTCTTTGAATTTTTCTATAAACCGGGCCTTCAACTCGGCCCATGAACCGACGGAATTAACGGGTAGACTCTTTAACCAAGTGCGAGCCGTTCCATCCAACATCATGGTGAAGTACTTCGCACATGCCGCTTCATCCACATCCAGCATCTCTATTGCCATCTCATAACTCTCAACCCATGACTCGGGGGGTAAATCGGCGGTGTAATTAGGCACCTTACGTGGGCCCTTGAAATCCTTGGCTAACCGCACATTACATAGAGCTGGGGTGTGACACGACACCCCCCAAGAGGTGAAAGCATGTCCTCGTTCCACTGACGTAGTCGGTCGAACCGGAGTAGGCTGATGATACGCGTACTGCGCCGCTAACTATGCCGCTAACTCTACCTCCCGACGTGCTCTACCATTATCCACCACATCCTGAGCATTTGCACCACTGCGTGCCGGATTAGGCCCTCGAGGGGCGTCATAGTTCTGCGCACTGCTTGACGCAGCCGGTTCATCAATGTGCCTACTGTAACTCTTGCTCGGGCAAGGGGTTGAATGGATTCTGTCTCGGCTATATGAATATGTCTGCTGCTGTACCATACGGTTTCAAGGAGATTCCTGGCCCGCCGCATCTCAACTGCTGCTGGAGACTCGCCCTCCATTGGAATAGCTGCCAATCGGGACGCCGCAACAATCATATTATCCAAAGGGGTGGGGAAGTGACCCGGCAGGGTCGGCGTGTATTGCGGCTGGTTATCTATTCGTCGAGGCGGGTCCGTCACCCATGGCTGATCCGGCGCTCCTTTCCAAGGTGCTTCAATCCGGTTTACTTCTGCCGGATTACTGGGTCCTACTGTCAGTGTCAACGGCGGATATCTGGTAGGGGGTCCTGATCTGTGCATCTAAGGCTAATGGTAACAGGAGGCAAGGGACACGATGTTTTACCCTAGTTCGAGCCCTCTCGATGGAGGTAAAACCCTACTTCCTGCTTGATTGATCTTGATGATATGTGTATTACAAGAGTTGATCTACCACAAGATCGTACAGGCTAAACCCTAGAAGTTAGCCTATGATGATTATGATTGTCCCCCTAAGGACTAAACCCTCTGGTTTATATAGACACCGGAGGGGGCTAGGGTTCACATGGAGTCGGTTAGAAAGAAGGAAATATAATATCCGGATCGCCAAGCTTGTCTTCAATGCAAAGGAGAGTCCCATCCGGACACGGGACGAAGTCTTGAGTCTTGTATCTTCACGGTCCAACAGTCCGACCAAAGTATATAGTCCGGCTATCCAGATACCCCCTAATCCAGGACTCCCTCAGTAGCCCCTGAACCAGTCTTCAATGACGGTGAGTCCGGCGCGCAGTTTGTCTTCGGCATTGCAAGGCGGGTTCCATCTCCGAATACTCCAAAGTAATTACCAAACACTTGAATCGTGTCCGGATCCACAAGATGATCTTCACATGCCATCATGGAGAGAACGATATTCCATAAACATCATCTACTGACACCTTTGGATAGCATGACATAACACCATGGATGAGTCATTATTGATCCGTCTCTACTACCAAACACCGCACATATTGCGAGGCGGGCTCGTCGAAGTAGCGATCGTGCTCCCCTTATCGTGGGGCTTTCATCAATAATGGCACGGGTAGCCCAACCGCTCCGCTAGTTGCGGCGAGTGGGGAACGAGCGGGTTCCACCAGGCAAGTGGGGAGGCGCAAAAGCTTTTACCGCCTCTATAAAGAGATAAGGTTTCTTCCTCTTTACCCATGCCTTTCCCTTCCTCTAGTCCATTCCCCTTTGCTCGAGCCCTAGAGCCCAAGCACTCTTCTTCTCCACCGAAGAGAGGTCCTTCTAAGATTTCCGGATCTCGAGCAGGAGGCAAATGGATGGCCTCTATCGTCCGGGAGAGGGATATCAAAAAGCTCCGAGAGGTCGGGTACTTGGCCAAGAAAATCGGCCACCGTCTTCCGTCGGCAGGACATACCATCCCTACTCCAGAGCCCCACGAGCGGGTCGTGTTTCTCCCTCATTTTTTCCGCGGGCTCGGGTTTCCTCTTCACCCATTCGTTCGCGGCATCATGTATTATTACAGGACTGATTTTCATGAGCTGTCCCCCAATTCTTTCCTTAACATCTCGACGTTCATCGTTGTGTGTGAGGCTTTTCTCCATATTTCGCCCCACTTCGGCTTATGGCTGAAGATCTTCAACGTTAAGCCCAAGGTGGTGAATGGCGAGCATCCGAATGCGGCGGCGCCATGGTGAGCAAGATGGCCAAGGTCGTATGGCTGATGGGTGCCTTCAGTGAGTCCGTCAAGGAATGGCAGCAGCAGTCGTTTTATATCACCGAACCGTGCGGTAAAAAGTGGTCCGCTGCTCCTGAATTCAGATCCGGAGCCCCACTGCAGCTCACATCCTGGCCCGAGAAGGGCCTGAACTGGTCCTCATCCGACGAGTTGTCGGTGCTCCAAACGCGCGTCCAGAGCATGGTCGACAAGGATGTCAAACTCGTCAACGTAGTCCAGGTGATGTTAGTTCGCCTGGTTCTCCCTTGCCAGCATCGAGCCTGCAATTTGTGGGAATACGACCCGGCCGAGCACCAGAGCCTACGGGAGCTCTATGGCTCCTCCCACAAGGACATATTATGATGAAGATGCTGGTCCCAGCACCTTACGAGGCGCCGAAGAAAGAGGCCTCCAAGATGGTCAAGAAGACCCGCAGTGGCCTCCGTCGTCGCGATGCTTCGGACACAAAATCTGAAGACTCCAGCGACCATCCCTCCTCCACAGACGAAGAGGAGGAGGAAGAAGACGAGTCCCCCGCAAGGGGAGGGAAGAAAAGGACGGCTTCCTCATTCCTAGAGGCTGAATCACCAAAGAGGAGGAAAGGTTCCCTCCCAGAGGCGTCCGCCACGGCTGTTGATAGTAGCCCGGAGTGGGATCGCAGGGCCCAGCCCCTGGTAAAGTCGTAAGTATACAAAACCCGCACACACCGACGTGCCCGAGGTCATTAGAATGTAGTAGTTTAACTGTCGCCATAATTTGTGCAGCCCGGCGAGGTCCCACGCCGGACAGTCCTCATCGGAGGATTCGCTGAGCTCAGATGCCCTGGTGAGCGAGTCGCCTCCAGAGGCCCCTTCCCCGAAGCTTAGGCGCGACACCGAGGTGTCGTATCAGCGGGACCCGGACCAGGGACGGCATATCTCTGGGGCCGGATACACGGGAGCAGCGGCTCCCATGCCTGTCGACGGCGGGGGCGATCTTAGGTTCGGACCGCAGCCGGACACAGCCCTGGAGACCTTTAAAGCTCCAGGATCAAGCGAGCAGCCACCTTTGACGGGCGGAGGCTTGCCCACTCCGCCAGTAACCTCTATCCAAGCAGAGTTGCCGGGCAGCCTATCGACAGCGCTAAGGAGCGCGTCCATCGTCGATGAACATCGTGCCCTCATGGGTGCGGTGATTGAAAAGATTCAGTCCGCTGAGAGCGGACTGAATGAATCCTGCCTTAGCCTTATAAAAGGCTTTGAGGTATGTTTTTTAGAAGCCTTTGGGAGATTGTCATAGTATGTAGTAGCCCATGATGCACTGTCCGGCGAAAGAGAGAGAAAGCCGGACAGGGGATCAAATTTTCCGCTTTGCAGGAGACTCAATTAATGACGTGTATCCCTTTGTTTGAAAACAGTCGTCTGTAGAGACGACCGCCGCTCATAATGCGGAGGTGTCCGGACTATAGCAGAGTCTGGGACGAGACGAAGAGGAACTTGGCCGCGTGAAGAAGCAGTTGGAGGACGAATTAGAAGTTGTGCCTGATGAAAATATTTGTATTGTATGCTCTAGGAGCGAGTGCCAACATTGAGGCACTGAAGAAGGCTGTGGCCGAAGCCGACAAGAAGGCCGCCGCCGAACAGGCTCTTCGTGAGAAGCACGAGGCCAGGGTCATTGAAGCTAAGCAAGATGTCCAGGAGGCCGTGAAGAAAAGCGAGACCTTGGAGCAGAGTCTAGCAGGGAAAGAATCCGAACTCGCCCAAGCTCTCCAAGACGCAGAGGATGCTCGGGAAGAAGCCCGAGGTGCTCTGAAGGACATTCAGGAGGCCCGCAAGGTTGCAGCTGGTAAGGCCTTTTGTACTCAAGGCCATTTTTACATAATAATGGGAGGAACTCTAAGCGACAAGCTGAATTCTTATTTCTCTCAGTGGCGTTTGCGGACCTGCCATGCAGCATATCAGATGCTGCCCAATTCTACCGGACTGAGGATAAGAAGTCTGCGGAGAAGCATTTCTGGTCGCAGTATTTGGCGCCGAATTATTCGTTGCCCTTTATCGATCAGCTGAAGCAGCTGGTCGAACTGCACCAGGCGGGCGAAGTAGCCATGAAGGACTTGGTTGTCCGGCTGTGGCCCACGGAGCCAATTCCAAGCAGTTACTTCGGGCTCATGATGTGGATTGTTGGTGCTTGCCCTCGTCTCGATGTCATTAAGCGATCGGTTTGCATAGAGGGTGCACGCTTGGCATTTCCCGTGCGAAGGTGCACTGGGGAAGCTTGATGCTGAGAAGCTGATGACTGAGGAAGCACCGGAGGGTAAGGAGCATCGCAAGCCCGAGTTATACTATGAAGGTTTCCTGAAAGGAGCCCGCCTTGTGGCGGATCAGTGTACCAAAGACACTATATTTCCCTTAAGGCAGTTATGCCGTCCTTTGTAATGCGGGATAATGGCACTCTTATTATTTATTGCCTATTTATGTGAACGTTTGTTCTTCCTGTGTGGCTGTTTAGTGTATATAAAACCTGAGAGTTGGCCAGTCGTCGGAATCTGCACCCACGTAAAAAAGTATGGGGATGTCCAGGACATACCTGAACACTATTTATCCCATTGTTGGATCCTTTTAAGGAGGTGTTCCTCACAACAAACCAGGCAATCAGACTAGAGGCCTTTATCACTCTCACTTAGCCATAGGAATTCGAGTATGGTAGGCACAACCCCTGGTATTTGGAAGACCGTACTAGGGGCTCTAACGGTGCCTGATCAGAAAACCGATCCGTCGCACTCTGCATTTATTATGGCGTTGTGCGGAATAAATCTTTAAATATTTTACAACCTCTCGAACAGCTGACTAGCTCTCGCCATATCCTGACAGTCAATTTTTGGCTTTCTCTACTGAGGTGCTCGTCCGGAAGAACCGGGACACAATCGCAGTTGTTCTCCCAGCGCTACCTTAGCCGATAGAGCGGAACGTAAGGTACCAAAACATGGGAGCCGGGCAAACCCAACTAATGACCCAAGACATGATTCGGAGCCGATGCATATAGTGCTATAAGTTCGGGGTGCCGAGCGACCGAAATGGTGGCCGGACTTTGTTGCCGTATTATTAGTATTATGAAGCCCCTGGCATAGTTGGGCATAACACGATGTACAGGTGCCATTTATGACAAAAAGGGCGTCAATGAGGAATGATGGTCGATAAGTGTTATTTATGTCTACGCATTGTAGTAGAGTGACATGTCTATGCATATGAGTACAGTTTATGATTATGAAAAGAGGTGTTTTGGCGGAACCTGTCGTGGATGGACTGGAGGAGGCTGTGCGTGGATCCGAAGTGTATCCGTACTGTCTCCTTTGCGGGGGGATTTACTTATGTGTTCCCGCCTTGTGCGTCCGAGTTGATTCCATGTCGCCAGTCCTGTTCTGCGCCAAAGTCAGTCTGTAAAGACAAATGCTTACATGCAGCTGCATGTCATGTTATGGTTGAACCGCAGGTGCCTGATCGGAGCCTGACTGAACCAGGCTATCATACCATAAAGTAACTCGGACTCCTTAGTTGGTGTCCGGGTAGTTGGCTGCCGAATCAAAATTTTATAAACGGGCACGACTCGCTATTCCAGTAGTGGTATGATTTCCACTCTGAGGGTGGGGTTCGGCCTTGCCCATAATTGTGACTATGTCATGCGGGACTGGCCTAATGTTGTACCCCGTTGAATCTAGCCAACATGGTTTCGTCCCGATAGTATGTGGTAGTTACTGTATAAGGGGACAATGCCGAAGACTTATTCTTCAGCGTGGTATTTGTTTGGTGATCCGAAGATAACCACTAGTGTGGTGGGCCTCTAAAACTTGGCCTTTGCACCTGGCATCTTTTAGAAGATGTTATTGATAGTTTTATGTCCGTGGGGGCTCGTGTGAGATGGAGCCCACAAACTATTGGTTCGATTGTGAGTGCAATTAAATTGCTATGGTTGATGTTGTCCGGACGGTCGATGTGATTGGAGATGATCAGCCGTATTTTTGTACTATAGAGGATCTTCGTTTAACCTCGCCATGTTTGATCGATCTTTCGTTGTTTGAAACCTCCTTTCATTGCTTCCGGCGCGCGACTGACCGTTTTGTTTTGAGGATCTGGCATTCTCTATTGGTATGCTTGGCCGCCCTTCTAGGGGTCCCATGAATTTCACATGGTTGATCGAGTATGCTGCTCGGCCCTGATGGGCTTGAGCTGTTCTTTTTCCGCTGACCGGACTTGGGGCTGCTGAATTTGGCACCAACTTCCTTTACTTGACGCTTATGACGATTGGGTCGAGGTTTGTGGATGCTGCCTCGCGTTTCCTGCATATTGTCCCGGACCGTGGTATATTGGCGTTGGGTTTGTGGGCTTTAGGTTCTCCTTCTTAGGTTGAGGTAGCGAATTGTGCCGTGTGTACCCTTTGGAGGGGTGGTCGAGTCCATATTCCTCGGTGGCTAGGACATTGGTCCATCTGTCTGTGAGCAAATCTTGGTCAGCTTTGAGATGGTGTTGCTTCTTTTGCAGGCTTTTCGCCGTGGCCATAAGCCGTCGCTTAAAGTGAACTTGTTCCGCGGGATCATCAGGCACGCCGAATTCATCATCGCCGAGGCTCACCTCGGCTTCGGAGGGGGGCATGTAGTTGTCCCTCTCCAAGTATCCGTCCGTCGCCTGTCCAGCCTGCTCGAAGGCAGGCTGATCAGGATTGTATTCATCTTTGGCACCATCTGGACTGCTGTGCCGGTATTGTTGTGGCGGGGCTTGGGGCGGCGCTGATGACGTTCATACTTTGCCTTCTTCCTTGAGGGGTTATCCCCCATTGCCTGATCGCCATTGGTTTCTTTAGGGGTGTCCACCATATATATATCATATGAGGATGTGGTTGTCTAGCGCCCCGTGGGCAGTGCTTCCTGTTCTTCTCCTGCATCGTCGTCCACATCGTCAATGTCTTCAGAGTCGAAGTCAAGCACGTCGGTCAAATCATCGATTGTGGCAATGAAGTGGGTGGTGGGTGGGCAACGAATTCCCTAGTCGCCTGCTTCCCATTCGTGCTGGACATAGTTCGGCCAAGAGTCTTCTGACTAAGAGAGAGACTTTAATGAGTTCAGCATGTCGCCGAAGGGCGAGTGTTGGAAGATATCCGCAGCGGTGAACTCCATTACCGGAGCCCAACCAGATTCGGCGGAATCGGGGGTGCGCGGACTGGAACCTACAGCCCGACACGAGTCCGGGGGTCCGGTGTCACAGGCTTCCTTGGGGGTGAAGTCTATGTTCGGCTCTACTGCCGATGAGTGTGCGGCCTCCGGAGTGGGGTCCATCCACCCGTCCTCGGACGACGGAATCTACCTGGGATTTAGGTCCAGGGCTCCTGCAGGTGCGGTATCCCGAGTATTGTCCGGCAACAGGTCTAAGCCGTGCTCATCGGGACTGTTCGGTGCTCCTGGCGTAGGCCCGAATCCGTTGAAGAACAAGTCTCCGCGTATATTGGCCGTGTAGCTCAAGTCTCCGAACCTGGCCTGGTGGCCAGGGGCGTTGCTGTCGATCTACTCCAGATGGGCAAGCAAATTGGCCCGCAGTGCAAAGCTGCCGAACACGGAGATCTGTCCAGGGAGAAAAGTCTCACCCTGGACCATGTTGTTGTTGATGATTGAAGGAGCCATCAAGCCTTGCAGCGACGACACAGAGGAACTCTCAATGAAAGCACCAATATCGGTGTCAAAACCGGCGGATCTTGGGTAGGGGGTCCCGATCTGTGCGTGTAAGGCTAATGGTAACAGGAGGCAATGGACACGATGTTTTACCCAGGTTTGGGTCCTCTCGATGGAGGTAAAACCCTACTTCCTGCTTGATTGATCTTGATGATGTGAGTATTACAAGAGTTGATCTACCACGAGATCGTAGAGGCTAAACCCTAGAATTTAGCCTATGATGATTATGATTGTCACCCTAAGGACTAAACCCTCTGGTTTATATAGACACCGGAAGGGGCTAGGGTTTACATGGAGTCGGTTACAAAGAAGGAAATATAATATCCAGATCACCAAGCTTGTCTTCCACGCAAAGGAGAGTCCTATCCGGACACGGGGCGAAGTCTTGAGTCTTGTATCTTCACGGTCCAACAGTCCGGCCAAAGTATATAGTCCGGCTGTCCGGATACCCCTTAATCCAGGACTACCCCACCCGCTCCTTGTGTGTTGAACAGATCCATTGCTTCACAACCCGGCGGTAGACGAGACCAGGGTCTCCTCCTCAGCACGTCGTTCAAATTGTTCTGATCCAGCATGAGCTAGTAATTCTCTGGCTGAATCCGCTGTGACTGGGCATCTAAAGCGGCCTGCTCATCAGCCATCCTGGTTTCCTCAGCCGCCAAGTCCTCCTTGGCCTAAGTTATCTGATCCCGCAGCTTTGTGACCTTCGCACGATGCTAATCTTGAGTCTTTGGGGTAACTGATGTCGTCAACAATGTTGTCCAAGCGTCCAATAAACCGGACAGAACTTGAGTCGGCCGGCGGGCGGGGCCTCCTGCACCGGCTGCCGTTCCGGAAGTCATCGTTGCTGCAGTTAAAGATTGCAATGTGGGCTGTGTACCGGCCATGAAGATCGCAACCCGATTTGGCAGTTCAAGGGGGTCTGGAATATTGTTGCCATCGGAACAACCCCTGAACTGGCCATCTTGTAGTTGGTACAGCAACTCGGTCTTGCCGGTGGATGATTCGCCATCAGAGTAAATGACCGTCTCACCATCGGACACCGGTTCAGATTTCACACCATGGATGAATCCCACGAGCGCACGCTTCATCGCAGGCTGAACCCGAGCAGGGCTTGCACGCTGAGCTGTTTCCATGAGGTCGGTGCAGATGTCCGGCTCAGGGCCCGGTTCGCCGATCTTGCCGATGAAAACGTGAATTCCTCCAAAGGGGACCCGGTACCCGTACTCGATTGAGCCGGCCTCGGGGCCTCAGCCTGCGTCGTCGATGTAGAGCTTTCCGCAACGACTCTTGGTCATCCCGCCAACCACGTATCCCTTGAATCCTTCAAAGTTGCCCTTCAAGAACTCGAAACCATCGTGCGATAGCCCCACGGTGGGCGCCAACTGTCATGGAATGAACACGTCAGATGTCCTAGTGAGAGGACTTAGTCATGGAGCCATCGCAACGAGATTAGCTTAAGGGGTTAAACCAGACAAAGGACATGGGGAGTTTATACTGGTTCGGCCCCTTCCGGTGAAGGTAAAAGCCGACGATCCAGTTGTGTTGGAATTGATGGGGTCTCGATGAGCAGGGAGCGAATCCGCTTTACCTATCTCTCGAGTTGTTGTTTCTTGTCCCTAAACAGCCGCTGGGTCGTCCCTTTATATACACGAGTACACGCCCGGGGGTCTACAGAATCCCAAGGCCGGCTCATACATGTTTCCGACTGGGTTTCTACCTTTTCCTATCTTACAGTACAAGTTACATATCTCATGGCAGTTTTTGTGTATGGGCCCTAATCTGCCCTTAGGCTCAGGGCCCCTAAGCTTCACTAGTATAGCACCATATTCCTTGTCTTCATGGAATTCAAGATGGATGATTCCTTGTGAGCATAACCCGGCCCCTCCTGGGCAGTTTATACTCAATAGTTATATCCCCAACACTTGCCGTGTTTCATACTCCTCCGGTGTAAATGTGGGGAAGAATTGGTCGAGTTCTTCCTCCTTTTGCCGACAAGTGAGACATCGAGCATCCAGAGGGTGTCATGCAAGAAAATGGAGTGCTAGTTGAAGGCACGTGTTGTGCATCTTGGGTTAAGTTATAAATAGAATCTTCACTAGTGCAGGATGCTGCTAACACGACACTATGATCAAAGGCCCTTCAAGAAACTGTGTGCAATGCAATAATCACAAACGGTGGTGTCAGAGAATCGTAAAAATGTCCAAAACGTTTGCGATGATGGATGCATATCACATGGTTCAGATTTTAGTTGCGTGTGCGATGAAGGGCATACGGTTCAGGTCAATTAACTGTTTGCGATGAGGAGTAACAAAAGAAATGGGCAACTAGATGAAGGCGTGTGCGATAAACAACATACGGTTCACTAGGATGGACTGTTTGTGATTAGGAAACACAAAAGAAACGGCTAGCTAGATCAAGGGTGTGTGCGATATACAGCATGCAATTCACTCGGATGAACTATTTGTGTTGAGACAAGCGAACATAAACGGTCCAATATAACAAGATGTGTGTGATACGCGACAAACAGGTCTGTAATCAGAAATGTGTGCGAAGACCAATAATAACACAGACGATTGCTACTAATAAGACATGTGTGTTGTGCGATGGGATTGCATACAGAACAACAACAGAGATATTACATGCATGATTAACCAAATTAAACATCCAATTAAATAGGTGGCCAATACAACCATGACATTTGCACACACCAAAGTAAACTATTACATGCATAATTTCATAGGTGGCTACTACACACATGACACTTCCACACACCAATAAAGTAAACTATATATTACATGCATGATTAACTATCATAAATGATCATCTGATCATCATCTACTTCTTGTGATGCTTGCTCTCCTTGTGGCTCGATTGGGGCTTGTCGATTTGGGTAACGAGGCACTTCCTCATGTCAACGATCCGCCTGTGCATCTCGTAGCATGTGTACATGCTCTTGGCTGCGAGCCTGAGGTGAGGTTCATCTAGTCGCCGCATCCTGGCCATGTGCCAGGATACGGGATTTGTTCTCTCGGCATCCTGCTTCATCTTTTCGTTGTAGGGGTCGATGATGGCCCAGGCGAGTTCGACCAGGCAGTCCTTCTTCGTGCTGCCCCAGACCCTGTAGTGATCACAGATTTCAATAAGGTTCTCGTAGGCCAAGCGCATAACACTGAGCGCTTTTACATGATCGGTGGTTTCCACTGTGGCAAACTTATAGTCGGTGCTGGTTACAAACCTGTTCAAATGGTCCCAAGGCTCTCTGGCCATGCAGTAGTGGTAGATGAGGACATGATGGCGCACTCACAAGTGGGTGACGGCAACCTTCTAATCAATGCCGAGACTACCAGCGGTGTACTGGAGGTCGATGCCAACCACCTTGTACTTGTCTCCAGCAAGCAACTTCTCAACAGCGTTGATGTAGTCATCCACCACGGCCGGGTCGATGGTGTACACCACCGAGACATCCTTCTCCCTCACCTGGGTCTCCACTTTATGGTTGCCGGACTCCATTGGAGCGCCGCTAGACATCCCCTCTCTATGTGTCATCGTGGGTGTGCTTGTTGTATTGTGGAGCGCGATCGAAAGGTTGAAGAGACTAAGGTTATAATGGCCGCTGGAATTAAAGGGGAAACCGAATGGCCTGGAATATTGATCGGCATGCCCTGATGGCAGTTCTAATTCGCAGCGCATGACTCCATTGTGTCACACATAACTGCATCGCGTGGCAAGGCACGCGGCGCAACCACATGCATATGGGGCCCCGATGTGATTGTTCGTAGGCCCAACCGTTGGCAGAGCATGCGCAGAGGGACGCAAGATGAGCGCTCCGCGGTCACCTCAACGGCGAGCAACCATATATATGCATATAGTAGTTGAACACACGAGGAAAAGCTGTCCACAACCCGAGCGCGCCGCGCCCCCCTAACGGTGAGCATAGCGCACTGCGGCGCCTAACGGCGAGCAAAGGTTGCCGAGGGACATGAGCAGAGGCCGGTGCCATGTGTGTTGTGACTAAACGCTTGCTGGTCTATAGCCTCAAATTTAACCAACAAAGTGATAATGCATGTTACAAAAATTATATAACCGCAAACTATGTTCAAATTAAAATCCGACGATATAATCTTTGGCGACATGCATTCGTATTTTATTAAGTAATCCTACTTATAAACCAAGACGGACGTATAGTAGTTACTTAAATCGCAAATGTTTTTTTATTAAACATATGTGTATGTGTCCTTTCATCCTTATCTCGCACGTCTTGTCACCCCGTTGCCGCAGATGGTTTGAGCACAAGCTTGAGCAGCGCGTAGGGGCGTTCTTTTGGCCAAACGCTGCTGAGCTTGTTCCCGTGCAACCGCGCAGGTTCCCACGCAAGCTTCACACCCGACTCGGTGAAATCCCCCAAAATCCCTATGCTTATCAGCCTACTATATAAACCCTCACGGCTAGCGAGTCCTGCGTCGCATTTTCCCCTCCCTCCTTGTAGCTTATCTCGTCTACTTATCCCAAAATCGGCAATGGCACTAGACCGTCATCGTTGCTCAGCCACTCCTCCATCATCAGAGCACAGCTCCAGCTGGGAGGCTACACCGCGGCGGCGGTGTAGTCCCCGGTGTAGTGTACTGCGCACGGCGTCCCAATTGGGTGTGCGCGGAACACGCACCACATGCTCGGCCGCCGGTGCCCGTCGGCAGCTGTTGCCGGCTGCCGTTGCCGCCATAGCTCCGTTGAAAGCTAGGGACATCATCCGCTCCGCCACCATGGCCATTGTCGGTGTCAAAACCGGCAGATCTCGGGTAGGGGGTCCCGATCTGTGCGTCAAGGCTGATGGTAACAGGAAGCAAGGGACGCAGATGTTTACCCAGGTTTGGGCCCTCTCGATGGAGGTAAAACCCTACTTCCTGCTTGATTAATATTGATGATATGGGTAGTACAAGATTAGATCTACCACGAGATCGTAGAGGCTAAACCCTAGAAGCTAGCCTATGATGCTATGATTGTAATTGTGATCGGCCTTCTAAGGACCAACTTCTCCGGTTTATATAGACACCGGAGAAGGTTAGTGTTTACATGGAGTCGGTTACAAGGAAGGAAACACAATATCCGGATCACCAAGCTTGTCGTCCACGCAAAGGAGAGTCCCATCAGGACACGGGCCGAAGTCTTGAGTCTTGTATCTTCACGCTTCAATAGTCCGGACGTTGTACACAGTCTTGCTGTCCGGATATCCCCTAATCCAGGACTCCCTCAGTAGCCCCCGAACCTGGCTTCAATGACGATGAGTCTGGCGCGCAGTATTGTCTTTGGCATTGCAAGGCAGGTTCCTTCTCCGAATACTACAAAGTACCTGTTACGACGAATAGTGTCCGGCCTCCAATTAATGTAGTGCTCCTCGGCTTCAGTGCTTCAATAATGACCACCTCCACGTGTCGAGCGAATGCTAGGAGCCGAGGCATTTTTGCATTTGATACCCTTGATCCTCCGGGCTCACCACATATTTGAAGGGACGGGGATTCTCAGATCCAAACCTCACTCAGTCTCCCCATGCTAGCATACCGTAGACCGCTCCACGAAAAACCATTCCAACATGGCCGGCCGTCGCAGCTCTTCTGCTTGCCCTCCTCTCTCTAAGTCGGGGGATTGGGGAGAGTGTTCAGTTCCTCATAGCCATTTGGTAAAGCTACAAACCCAAGGGTTTCTCCCACCGGCGTTCATGGTTCCCGTCCGAGCCGGAATAGCTACTTATGATGGAGGGGAACAAGCGGAGGGATCCCCAAACCCAGCTCCAGAGGTGCGCGTATGTCTCATCCCGCATCTGCTAAGGAGCGTCGGGTTTCCTATCCACCTGTTTCTTCGCGGGCTCCTGGAGTTCTATGGCCTCCAGTTGCACAACCTCACCCCTACCTCTATTCTGCACATAGCAGGGTACGTCGCACTTTGCGAGCTGTTTTTAGGCTGTGAACCTCACTTTGGTTTATGGAGGAAGCTGTTCTGCCTTGTTCCCCGCGCCCAGGGAGAATCCCTATGCCAAGTGGGCGGGGCCGAAGTATGGCCTATTGCCGAGACCGGATACCTGTCCGGCACTCCCGAGAAGGCACCAGAAAACTGGCCTTCAGAATGGTTCTACATTGATGATGTTCCCCTTCCAGATCCAGTCCGGACAGGTCTCCCCCAGTTCAGTAACGCCCCACTGAAGGCACGCCTAAGCTGGCGCCCCGGGGCCCTCAAGAAGAGGATACGAGGGAAATGCACTTCCTGATGAACAGGATAAAGTTACTGGCAAAATCCGGACTAATGATAGTCGAGGTCTTGGCGATATGCATAAGGCGGGGAGTGCAACTGCTTCAATATCGGGGGAAGCCCATGTGGCACTTCAGCGGGGAAGACGACGCCACCCGCTGCGGTCGTAAGGGTCCGGACTCCGCCAATGCTTTGGCAAGGATATTGTCCGATTTATACAAAGGGGAAGAGGAGGAATTCCTTCGCATTAAAACGCGGGACGGATTCTCCATGTACGACCCCCCAGAGTGGGTAAGTTGCCATTCTTTTCCTTGCTTCACTTACTTTAGCGTCCTTCTGCTAATATTACTTGCATCAATGCTTCCGAGCAGGAACTGAGGAGGGCCGTAGAAGGAATCTTCAGCCCCTCCCCGCAACCAAAGGACCCCGGAAGGGCCCTAGATCCGGGACTCAAAGAAGATCCGGATATCACTGTGGAGCTTGTCAACGGGGTATTTTATCAAGCGAGCTGGGATGGCGCCTTAGTGGCCATTACGGCCGACTATCCTGGACTGCTCCCTGCGTCATGTGTAAGCCGAACTAAAAACCCTATCCTCCGAAGAGGACTCCCCCCAGGTATTATGATTTACCCTCGAGGCGTCATACTATTTGCAGAGACGACGGTCGGAGCGAGGGGCCGAGCCCCTAGGGACTCGTCAACCACGGGCGTCCGGATCGGGCAGGCTCAAGAGGAAGGCGGTGAGGGTTGACACACCGCTGCAGAGGTAAAGTAATAACCTGTCCTGCGATTATAGAATTTGAAATATGACAGCGCCCTTTGTGTCTGGCAGGAAGAGGAACAGCCGGACTATATCCGGGGATCCCGCCAATCACGCCTCCACCAGCCGGGTTCCAGAACCGGCTTCGAGGGCGGAGGCGGACACGGGGCCAGTACCGCATAGTTCCCCGACGGAGGATGTGGATATGTGTTCGGCCACGAACTCCGAAGTGGAGGGCGCCATGAATCACCGGCGCCGGAGGGCCGTGCTTCGGAACAACATCTATTCCGAAGAGGCTTTTAATGCTTTCAATTCGGCGGACACATACGTCCGAGCTGCTTGAGGCAGGCTTGCCCAAGCGACAAACCAGTATACCAAAGATATACAGGTAAGAAATTTTTGATAACTATATATAGCAGTAGCCCCTGAGACTTGGAATAGTTGGGACAACTATTTGAAGGATCAATATATGCACAGGTCCTTGTGGACAAGAATGAACAATTGGCTCGGGAGCTAGAGGCATGTAAGGCCAAGCTGATGGACGCAGTTGCTCAGTTAGAGGAATCCCAGAAGCTCCCCTCTGGTAGTATTTGTCTCAATTGTACGCAGATGTGCCAGTTAGTAAATGGTTGGTGTGATTAGTCTAACAGAAAATCCTGCAGACAATCCCAGGGTGAATCCGGAGGGCGTAACGGATGACAACTCGCACCTCAAAAGGCAGCTAAAGGCTGGCGAGCGCATCCTTACGCAAGTGGCGCAAGAGAAGAACAAGCTACAAGATGCCAATATTCGGTTGGACATGGAATTAAAGTACGTCCGCGCTCAACTGGCAGACTCCGTGAAGGAGAACAAAAGGCTTCGGCATGGCATTTATGGTAAGTGCTCAAACAAACTGTATGATAGTTCGGCGAGGAAGTATTTTGAAAGAATTTATATTGCAGGAATGTTAACGGGTCGCCCTGAAGAGGAGATTCCCTCATCTGGAAGTGATTTGCTGCAAGATCTTTCGCAGTTGCACGAGCGCACTCTGCAGGTGATGCATGGCGTTGCTCAGGCCTTGTGGCCATCAAACCTCTTGCCGAATGGCATGGGGGAGCTTGCGGACCTACTTCAAGGAGCCCGGCGGCGCTTCTGTCTGTGGAAGATATCAGCCTGCCGGCAAGGTGTGAGAGAAGCCTAGGCGATGGTGAAGATGTGCTACACCAAGCTGGACCCGAACCATATGGCCGAAGTAGGACCGGCGAAGCCCGATGGGCAAGAAATTCCCGTGAGTCTGGTATATGACCAGGTAGCATTAGCCGCTAAGTATTCTCAACAGGATTGTAGGCTAGATAGCATGTTAGATAGTATAGAGGAGGAATATAGTCAGTCCAGTGACTGTGTAATTTAATTGGCATAAGTAGCCCCTAGCCGGATTAAAATCATTTGTCATGGCGGACCTTTTCGCTTCAGCCCCCGGATCCTACAGTCCGGGGTGTGTCCGAATACCCGCTCAGTTATATAAAAACCGGGGTATGCGTGGAGACCAGGCGTAGGGGTCATAAGTGCTTGAACAGACAAGTACCCAACTAGTTATGTTATATTACATGGATAGCAAGAAACATCTTCCAGGGAGAATAGTTCCGTTAGGGGTTCCTTTCCCTGGGTATGCATGTGTCGATGCACATGTCCGGACTGCGAACGATGGCGCAGGATACAAAACGTCTGGTTTTTTTTTGTAACCAACGAATACATCCTTTGTTCACCGATCGAATATTCTCTTAAGGAAACTAGCTTTCGGCTTCACCCAGTCTGAGGTACACATCCGGCTGAACCGGCAGTAACAATCGCAGAGGTGCTCCCCTTATGCCCTAGCCGAATTAACGGGAACGTAGGGCATAAACACAAGAGCCAGGCAACCCAGCTTGGCCACATCTTAAGTCATATCGATGCATATAATGGTGAAGAAAAGGCACATATGAAAAAGGAACGCATATGCGATGGGCAAAAAGCCATTTAAAGCAATTATGTCTAGCTTCTGAATAGGAAGCCCCCAGGTATAGCTGACACACATAGTACGGCCGGAGTGATCCGGGAGTCCGCACTGTATTAAATACATTGTGTGAAGAGAAAAAGGGGCGAGAAAGGAGAGAAAAGGGGTGGAGCATAATTAAAAAGGAGGGGTAAGGAGACGAACACTGAGTTCGGCGTTAGGCGTAGAATCTCCGGAGTCTGGCCGCGTTCCATGGGTTCGGCTCGAGTCTGTTATCGAATGCATTACGTAAATGGTACGCTCCTCCAGTGAGAACTTTGTCAGTGACGAAGGGACCTTCCCACTTGGGTTTGAGTTTGTCCTTCTTCTTCGGTAGGCGTAGAACGAGCTCGCCAATATTGTAAGTTTTGGCCCGCACTTCTCTGCTTTGATATCATCGAGCCTGCTGCTGATAGAATGCGGAACGGGCTTTTGCAACATCGCGCTCCTCCTCCAGGGCATCCAAGTTATCCTGCCAACCTAACTCGGCCTCCTTCTCTTCGTACATGCGTACACGTGGCGAATCATGTATTATGTCGTAGGGTAGTACTGCTTCCGCACCGTACACCATAAAAAATGGTGTATATCCGGTGGTGCGATTCGGTGTGGTCCGCAGCCCCCAGAGTACGGAGTCGATCTATTCTACCCAGTGCGTACCCGATACTGTTAAAGACCGCACTAGTCTGGGTTTGATGCCGCTCATGATGAGACCGTTTACCCGTTCGACCTGGCCGTTTGTTTGGAGGTGGTAGAGGGAAGCATAGTCGAGCTTAATGCCCATTTTGCCGCACCAAGTTTTCACTTCCTCGGTTGTGAAATTTGAGCCATTATCAGTGATGATGCTGTGGGGGACACCGTATCGGTGTACGACACCGGATATGAAGTCTATCACAGGTCCGGATTCGGCCGTTTTAACTGGTTTGGCTTCTATCCATTTGGTGAACTTGTCCACCATGACCAATAAGTTTTTTTTCTTATGGCTTCCCCCTTTAAGGGGTCCGACCATATCTAGCCCCCAGACCGTTAAGGGCCAAGTTATGGGGATTGTTTGGAGAGCGGTAGGGGGCATTTGACTCTGATTGGCGAAGAGCTGGCAACCGACGCAATGTTGGACAAGGTCCTGTGCGTCTGCTCGGGCCGTTGGCCAATAGAAGCATGTAAGGAAGGCCTTGCGGACTAGCGCTCGAGCCGCGGCATGGTGTCTTCCTAGTCCGGCATGGATTTCAGCCAAGAGTTGCCGCCCTTCCTCTTCGGAGATGCACCTTTGGAGCACTCCGGTCGCGCTTTTCTTATAGAGTTCCCCTTTGTGGACCTTGTAAGCTTTAGAACGCCAGACTATGCAGCATGCTTCATTTTGGTCTTCGGGGAGCTCCTGCCTATTTAGATAGTCCAGGAAAGGCTCCGTCCACGGGGCAATTACGGCCATGATTTCGTGGGCCGAAGATGTTATTCGGTGGTAGAGCCTCCGATTGTGTCTGATGGTTCGGAATCTGGGGGTGTGTTCGGATCCGTGCTGGTGTTGCCAGAATCCCCTTCCCATACTACGGACGGCTTGAACAACCTTTCTAGGAATATGTTAGGTGGGACAAGGTCGCGTCTGGTGCCGATGCGGGCGAGGACGTCCGCCGCTTGATTGTTTTCTCGAGACACATGGTGGAATTCGAGCCCCTCGGACCGAGGTGACATTTTGAGGACGGCATTGCGGTAGGCCGCCCTTTTCGGATCCTTGGCGTCAAAGTCTCCGTTTATTTGTGATATTGCAAGGTATGAAACCCCGTGCACTTCTAGGCGTCGGATGCCCATAGAGACTGCCATCTGAAGACCGTGCAACAGCGCCTCATATTCGGCTGCGTTGTTAGAGTCTGTGTATAATATTTGAAGGACACACTGGACCGTGTCTCCGGTGGGAGACGTCAGGACTACCCCTGCTCCCAATCCGGCCAACATTTTGGAGCCGTCGAAGTGCATGATCCAGTTGGAGAACGCGCCGTACTCTTTAGGGAGTTCGGCTTCTGTCCATTCGGCGACAAAGTTAGCCAGTACTTGCGACTTAATGGCTCGCCGTGGTTTGTATATTATGTCGAACACTAGGAGCTCGATAGCCAATTTAGCAATCCGGCCCGTAGGGTCGCGGTTATTAATTATGTCATTGAGTGGTACTTCGGAGGCCACCGTAATTGAACACTCTTGAAAGTAGTGTCGCAGCTTCTGGGATGCCATGAAGACCGCGTATGCAATTTTTTGATAGTGTGGGTATCGGGATTTGCATGGGGTGAGGACCGTGGATACGTAATAAACCAGCCTTTGAAGCGGGAATTTGTATGCGTCCACCTCTCGTTCGACGACGAGCACTGCGCTTACCACTTGATGTGTTGCAGCTATGTATAATAGCATAGGTTCACCGGTATTTGGCGCTGTTAGGACTGGCTTACTGGCCAATAAGGTCTTTATTTCATCTAGTTCGGCCGCGGCTGCATCCGTCCAGACGAAGTGTTCGGTGCGCCGAAGGAGGCGGTAAAGAGGCAGTGCGATTTCTCCTAACCTGGATATAAAGCGGCTCAAAGCGGCCACGCATCCAGCTTGTTTCTGGATGTGCTTGAGGTCTGTTGGTATAGCCAACTGCGACAGAGCTCAGATTTTTGCCGGATTCGCTTCAATTCCTCTATTGGAAACAATGAAGCCTAGCAGCTTCCCCGAAGGGACGCTGAAAACGCATTTTTCCGGATTCAACTTGATGTCGTATGTCCGGAGGTTATCGAATGTAAGCCTCAAGTCGTCTATTAGGGTTTCGACATGTCTTGTTTTGATGACCACGTCGTCCACATATGCTTCTACTGTTTAGCCGATTTGTTTTTCCAGGCATGTTTGAATCATTCGTTGATAGGTTGCGCCGGCATTCTTAAGCCCGAAAGGCATAGTGTTGAAGCAAAAAGGGCCATATAGCATTATGAAGGCTGTTGCATCTTGGTCAGACTCTGCCATCTTTATTTGATGGTATCCAGAGTATGCGTCAAGAAAACACAGCGAGTCGTGTCCAGCTGTGGCATCGATGGTTTGATCGATGCGAGGGAGGGGAAAGGGATCCTTGGGGCAAGCCTTGTTGAGGTCTTTAAAGTCGACGCATAGGCGCCAGGGTTTGTCCTTCTTTGGTACCATCACCAAATTTGCCAGCCAATCCGGATGTTTAATATCTCTGATGAATCCGGCCTCGAGTAGCTTGGCTAGCTCTTCCCCCATTGCTTGTCGTTTGGGCTCTGAGAATCTCCTTAGGGTCTGTTTGACAGGTTTGTATCCCTTTAGTATGTTAAGGCTATGCTTGGCCAATCCATGCGGGATACCCGGCATGTCCGATGGGTGCCAGGCAAAAATATCCCAATTCTCGCGTAAAAAGTCCCGTAGTGCAGCGTCTATTGCGGGGTTCAACTGTGTCCCGATGGAAGCTGTCTTCATTGGGTCTGTTGGATGGACTTGGAATTTGACTATTTCATCAGCGGGTTTAAATGAGGTGGACTTGGGTCGCTTGTCGAGTATCACGCTGTCCCTGTCTACGGTGGCCCGTAGCGTTGTTAATTCTTCGGCTGCTAGGGCTTCGGATAATGCCTCCAGGGCCATTGCTGCAGTTTTGTTTTCGGCGCGGAGTGCGACATCCGGATCACTGGCTAGAGTGATGATTCCATTGGGCTCGGGCATTTTAAGCTTCATGTACCCGTAATGGGGTATGGCCTGAAAGCTTGTGAACGCGTCCCGCCCCAAAAGGGCGTGGTATCCGCAGCTAAAATGGGCTACTTGGAATGTGATTTCTTCGGACCTATAATTTTTCGGAGTGCCGAACACCACATCGAGTGTCATTTTTCCTGCACACCGTGCTTCCCGGCTGGGGATGATTCCCCTGAAGGTGGTGCCGATTTGCTCAATGCGGCTTTTATCAATTTCCATTTTGTTGAGCGTTTCTTCATAGATCAAGTTCAATCCACATCCGCCATCCATGAGTACCTTAGTGAGCCGGAAGCCGTCCACGATTAGGCTAAGGACCAGAGCGGCCGGTGCCCGGACAGTCTGGAATCGAGGCTCATCACTGGCATTGAAAGTTATAGCAGCGTTGTTCCAGGGGTTTTTCCTTGCCACCTGGCAAATTTTAGCGGAGCTTCGATGAGCTCGCTTGCGCCTATTGTTTGAGACGAAAGTTTCGAAGACAGTCAATACCGCATTGTGTTCGTTGGCGGGATGTTGTTATGCTTTATTGCTTGCAAGAAGATCCTCGCCACTTTCTGCAATCTGCCGGAGTATCCAACATGCTCTAAGGCTATGAGTTGGTGTCGTGTTCGGGGTGTTGTGGAGTTTACATGGTCCATTGAGCCATTCTTCCAATACGGTTCCCTGCCCTGGGGTGTACTTTGGTCTCTTGGGGACAGGATTGGCCGCCTTACGGGAGTTCGCTCGTTTAGTTCGGACAAAGTTCTTGGTGAGAGCCGTCCTGTCCCAAAATTCGGTTTGGGTTTTCCAGGTGCTTTCCGTTGCACAGTACTTCTATACTATGATTGCCAAATCCGCGACGCGTACTATGTCATGGCGGCTTATAGCATTGAGGAGTCCTTTGTCCGTGCAGTTCTTGCAGAAGAGTAAGACTATATTCTCCTCACGGCAGTCCTTGACCTTGTTAAGCACAAGGAGGAATCTGGCCCAGTAGCGATGTACAGTCTCCTGGGGATCTTGCCGGATGCGGGAGATGCAATTTATGTCCTTGTAGGCATCCGGATTCTGATCCGATATAACACCCAGGGGCGCGGGAAGCTCCGAGCCCGACAACTCGGGATTTGGGGTATCGCCCAATTTCTTCGGCCAATATGCCCGATTTGAAGTCCGGGACCTGGGTCATGTCTCCCTCTGAGTAGATTTTCGGCTCAAAGAGTTTGCTGATCTGGACATGATTCATCCTTGAAGTCGAGGGACGGTCCGTGTGAGGTTCCTCCACTATCGCTATCTCATGGGTGGCCGGCGGGGATCTAATGTCCCTCTGGTCGGGTTTAAGCCCGATCCGATCATAGTCTGTAGCGACTCCCAGAGCGGCGATGTGATCCAAGATCTCATTGAGGGAGGAGAGCTTTATCGGATCCATCTGTTCGGCGAGTTCCGAACTAATGCGAAGGTTATGATTGATGACCCGAGAGGTCATCGTCGGCACTATCGCCGATGGGGCGACCATGATAAAGCCGCCGAGGCGGAGAGTTTGGCCTACAGCCAGAGCTCCTTCCGAGGTGATGTCGTCCTTGATGACGAGACGAGCCATCGAGCCTTGGGGCGACGTCACAGAGGAACTCTCAATGAAAGCACCAATGTCGGTGTCAAAACCGGCGGATCTTGAGTAGGGGGTCCCGATCTGTGCGTCAAGGTTGATGGTAACAGGAAGCAAGTAACACGGATCTTTACCCAGGTTTGGGCCCTCTCTATGGAGGTAAAATCCTACTTCCTACTTAATTAATATTGATGATATGGGTAGTACAAGAGTAGATCTACCACGAGATCATAGAGGCTAAACCCTAGAAGCTAGCCTATGATGGTATGATTGTAATTGTGATCGGCCTTCTAAGGACCAACTTCTCCGGTTTATATAGACACCGGAGAAGGCTAGGGTTTACATGGAGTCGGTTACAAGGAAGGAAACACAATATTTGGATCGCCAAGCTTGTCTTCCACGCAAAGGAGAGTCCCATCCGGACACGGGCCAAAGTCTTGAGTCTTGTATCTTCACGCTTCAATAGTCCGGACGTTGTACACAGTTCGGCTGTCCGGATACCCCCTAATCCAGGACTCCCTCAGCCATCACCCGCCCCACCGTCGTGGCCATCACCCGCTCCACCACCGCGACCCGAAGGCGGGAGGTGGTGGTCGTGGCCGCCACCCCATCATCATCCTCCGTGGTCGCTAGCCCACCGTCGACCGCCGGGATCATCACCCGCTCCGCCACCACCGCCCGCAGGAGGGAGGCGGAGGTGGAGGTCCTTACGTTCGGCAGCGTCCTTGCGTGCTACATCGAGTTCCTGCGGGAGGAGGAGGAGCGCCTCATCGAGCACGCAAAGCGCCTTACCGCCGCCGTGGTTGCGGCACACGCCGATGTAGAGGCGAGGAATCAAGAGATCTACGGAGAACCACCGCTTCGAGAGGGGTCGTCTGGAGCGGCAGAGGGCGTTCGAGGTGAGCATCGCTGAAGGTGCAGCGGCGGCAGGCACCATATTCCAGTTGTCCAGCTCATCGGTAGCCTCCTCCTCCTCTTCCTCTTACTGAGTGCGCTCGGCAGAGGAGAGGCTGCCGGAACTAGTACAAAGCCCCTCCATAGTAGTATTTAGGGGCTATTTTGATCAGTTCATCAGACTATAGATGTGGTGGAACTATACAACATACTTAAAATTAGTTAGTATATATAGTTGAACTAGCTATTTCAGTACGTGGTTGGCAACAATTGGGGAAAAGTTTTGTCGGTTCAGCTGTAAAGTTGAACCGTTTGTATAAATTAAGCACGACTGCTTAATCTATGAATGAAATCTATGCTTAGTTACTGAATTTTAGTTGCAAAAATTAGATAGTGCTAGTGATTTTTAGCTGCATATTTTGACAAATCGCAGTGTTACAAGGATTGACAAATGGCAATGTTACTAGATCAACAAATGTCAATCTTTCTAGTTTGACAAATGGCAATATACCCAATATGTCCGATGCAAAATCTTACCAAATTGTTTGTACATGGTTGCATACGAGTTATCTGAAAAAAAACCAATTGCGTTGAAGGGATGTAGAAATCCTGCTTGCCAAATTTTCTCTTGGCTTAGCACCGAAGTCTCGCTTTGCATACCTTATTCAATCTGAACCATTTGTGTTGAAGAGATGCACAAATCCCGTGCATCGAATTTTCCCTTGGCTTAATGCGGAAGACCATAGCTCTCACTTTGCATACAGGTGTTCTATCTAAAATATTTGCGATGAAGAGCTGCTCAAATCCTGCTCGTCACATTTTCCCTTGGCTTACTGGGGAAGATGTCAGTGTACATACGGGTGTTTTATCTAAAACGTTTGCGATGTTAGAGTGGCAGGTAGTTGTTTCAAAATGCATGTTCACTTTTATTCGAGTGCGCCTTCTCTCAAAATCGACACGAAAATTACCACAGCATGTCGTGTGCCATTGCATGATAGCATGCCAAGTTTCATGAATTTCAGACGAGTTTTGGATTTACTAGAATTTAAAAACAAAGTATCTCAACATTTTGCCGAAATTCAATAGTGCTGGTGTTCGAAATTCATTTCCATTTCTTCATGGGACCTAAGCATGCACCCAAGGACACATATTTGATTTTTCAACCAATTTATATGCACTGGAGCTTGTGCATGTAGTTCAAATTTGAATTATGCACATAAAATGCCTATAAAACCCACTTAATATATAAAAATGTCCAAACGAACCCCAAAAAATTCCAAAATTGAACACAACACTCCTGTTGTTCTTTGTTGACACTAGAAATATTTTGAAAGCAATAGCAAATAACGGGTATTGTTTCGTCCCCAAAGGTGGCACGTTCCCTACCGAAACCATCAAGCTTGTTGTGACATGCTCTGGTTTGTGAGAAGCTTATTCCCAAACCTGCCCCTAATGGGACAAAATAATTACCATGGCATGTCGGGTGCCATTCCATGATAGCATGTCAGGTTTCATGAATTTCAGACGAGTTTTGAATTTACTAGACCTTAAAAACCAATTATCTCAATGTTTGCAGCCGAGTGACGGTGGCAGGGTGTTTGACATTCATTCTCATTTCTTGCATGGGACCTAAGGATGCAACCAAGGACACATATTTGAATTTTCAACCAATTTATATGCATTAGAGCATGTGCATGTAGTTCAAATTTGAATTATGCACATAACGCTAGTAGAAAAGGGGGCAATGGTCCAGGCCGGGCCGGCCCATTAGTCCTGGTTCAATCCAGAACCGGGACCAATGGGGGCATTGGACCCGGTTCATGAGCCACGGGGGCCAGCCGGGCCACGTGGGCCATTGGTCCCAGTTCGACTGGACCTATTGGTCCCGGTTGGTGGGACGAACCTGGACCAATGGGCCTCGCTCCTGGCCCACCACCATTGGTCCCGGTTGCTGGCTTGAACCGGGACCAAAGGCTGCCCTTTAGTCCCGGTTCTGGCCATGAACCGGGACCAATTAGTTGCCTATATATACCCCTCACCCGCAAGCAGAGCACTCCCACTGCTCTGTTTTTCGTGGCCGGCGTGGGGAGAGCTTTGTGGTGCTCTAGCTCACCTCCTTTGCAAATGAGGTGTTCGATGGAATGCCCGAGCCACACTACTTAAGCTTTCTTCTCTCCAAGCTCGACCTCCAAGCTCCATTTCTCAATATTTGTCTAGGTTTAGCGGTCCGTCACGTCCCGTCCCCGTCTTCACCGCCGTCGATCGCCCGCGCCGATCTCGTCGCCGGCACCACCGTGGTGAGCCTCTTGTTCTTATCTTCTTTCTGAAAGGAAAAAAATTCTTACTTGTATGTTTATATAGATACTTGTATAATTTTGTTACTTTTATTATTGCAACTTATATAGTGCAATGGTTTTGGTATCTGCCCCCGTCGGCCCTCGTCCTGTCTATGATTCAGATGTGCTATATATTATCTTTTCATAACTATTGGTTCATTTATTGTATATGACAATTATGCCGACCAACATGACATAGATTTTATTTATCTAGGAGGTTGTTGAACCGGAAATTCCAACCGACCCTATTGTTGAGAGGTCAAATTTAATTGAAGAAGAAAACAATTTGTTGAAGGAAAAAATTAGAAAAATTGAGGAGGAGAAGATGATATTGGAGTTGCATGTTGCAGATGTCGTCGATGATCACAAGATCAAGATGGATGCAATGCGCTTGAAGATTAGAAAGATTAGAAAATATGCCATTCATACCGAGGCTTGGTATCATTATGCCGTTGGATCAGTTGTTACATTGGTTGCGATTATGATCGCATTTGTTTTCGCATTGAAATGTTTTACATAGTTTCAGTGTATGGTTTAATTAATTTAGATGCTCTGCAGAGCTTTATGTTGTTAGATGAGAACTATGTATGTACTTTGGTTTGAATGTGATGATGAACTTCTATTAATTTGGTCACTTAATTATCTATTCATGATGTTCTGTAATGATTTTTGACACACTTAATTATATATAATGCACGCAGATGAACCGACAATGGATGTACGGTTCAAGACACACCTCCGAGTACATTAAGGGCGTGCATGATTTTCTCGAAGTGGCTGAGGCAAACAAGCAGAATGGTTTTATGTGTTGTCCATGCCCTATATGTGGGAATATGAAGTCTTACTCTGACCGGAGAATCCTCCACACCCACCTGCTTTACAAGGGTTTCATGCCACACTATAATGTTTGGACGAGGCACGGAGAAATAGGGGTTATGATGGAAGACGGCGAAGAAGAAGGGTACGATGACAACTATGTGCCCCCTGAAGACGGTGATGCTACTGAACATCAAGAGGAACCAGACGATGTGCACGATGATGCTGCAACGGGCGAAGCTGCTGAAGATCAAGAGGAACCAGACGATGTGCCCGATGATGATGATCTCCGCCGGGTCATTGTCGATGCAAGGACGCAATGCGAAAGTCAAAATGGGAAGCTGAAGTTCGATTGCATGTTAGAGGACCACAAAAAAGGGTTGTACCCCAATTGCGAAGATGGCAACACAAAGCTCGGTACCGTACTGGAAGTGCTGCAGTGGAAGGCATAGAATGCTGTGCCTGACAAAGGATTTGAGAAGCTACTGAAAATATTGAAGAAGAAGCTTCCAAAGGATAACGAATTGCCCGACAGTACATACGTAGCAAAGAAGGTCGTATGCCCTCTAGGATTGGAGGTGCAGAAGATACATGCATGCCCTAATGACTGCATGCTCTACCGCGGTGCATACAACGATCTGAACGCATGCCCGGTATGCGGTGCATTATGGTATAAGATCAGACGAGATGACCCTAGTGATGTTGACGGTGAGCCCCCCAGGGAGAGGATTCCTGCGAAGGTGATGTGGTATGCTCCTATAATACCACGGTTGAAACCTCTGTTCAGAAACGGAGAGCATGCCAAGTTGATGCGATGTCACAGTGAGGACCGTAAGAAAGACGAGAGATGAGAGCACCCGCTGACGGGTCGCAGTGGAGAAAAATCGAAAGTACTGGGATAAGTTTGCAAGTGAGCCAAGGAACGTATGGTTTGCTTTAAGAGCGGATGGCATTAATCCTTTCGGGGAGCAGAGCAGCAATCACAACACCTGGCCTGTGACTCTATGTATGTATAACCTTCCTCCTTGGATGTGCATGAAGTGGAAGTTCATTATGATGCCAGTTCTCATCCAAGGCCCTAAGCAACCCGGCAACGACATTGATGTGTACCTAAGGCCATTAGTTGAAGAACTTTTACAACTGTGGAATGGAAACGGTGTACGTACGTGGGATGAGCACAAACAGGAGGAATTTAACCTAAAGGCGTTGCTGTTCGTGACCATCAACGATTGGCCCGCTCTCAGTAACCTTTCAGGACAGACAAACAAGGGATACCACGCATGCACGCACTGTTTACATGACACCGATAGTATATACCTGGCAAGCTACAGGAAGAATGTGTACCTGGGCCATCATTGATTTCTTCCAACCAACCATCAATGTCGAAAGAAAGGCAAGCATTTCAAAGGCGAGGCAGATCACCGGAAGAAGCCCGCCATGCGTACCGGTGATCACGTACTTGCTATGGTCAATGATTTACACATAATCTTTGGAAAGGGTCCCGACGGACTAGCTATTCCGAGTGACGCTGGGGGACACGCACCAATGTGGAAGAAGAAATCTATATTTTGGGACCTACCCTACTGGAAAGACCTAGAGGTCCACTCTTCGATCAACGTGATGCACGTGACGAAGAATCTTTGCGTGAACCTGCTAGGCTTCTTGGGTGTGTATGGGAAGACAAAAGATACAACTGAGGCACGGGAGGACCTGCAACGTTTGCACGGAAAAGACGGCATGCCTCCAAAGCAGTATGAAGGTCCTGCTAGCTATGCTCTTACCAAAGAAGAGAAGGAAATCTTCTTTGAATGCCTGCTTAGTATGAAGGTCCAGACCGGATTCTCATCGAATATAAAAGGAATAATAAATATGGCAGAGAAAAAGTTTCAGAACCTAAAGTCTCGTGACTGCCATGTGATTATGACGCAACTACTTCCGGTTGCATTGAGGGGGCTTCTACCGGAAAACGTCCGATTAGCCATTGTGAAGCTATGTACATTCCTCAATGCAATCTCTTAGAAGGTGATCGATCCAGAAATCATACCAAGGCTAAGGAGTGATGTGATGCAATGTCTTGTTAGTTTCGAGCTGGTGTTCCCACCATCCTTCTTCAATATCATGACGCACGTCCTAGTTCATCTAGCTGACGAGATTGTCATTTTGGGCCCCATATTTCTACACAATATGTACCCCTTTGAGAGGTTCATGGGAGTCCTAAAGAAATATGTCCGTAACCGCGCTAGGCCAGAAGGAAGCATCTCCATGGGCCATCAAACAGAGGATGTCATCGGGTTTTGTGTTGACTTCATTCCTGGCCTTAAGAAGATAGGTCTCCCTAAATCGTGGTATGAGGGGAGACTGACTGGAAAAGGCACGCTTGGAAGGGACTCAATAATATGCAGGGACGGATATTCTTGGTCTCAAGCACACTACACAGTCCTTCTTTGCCTCGCCAGCAAGGGCGGAAGAGACCCGCCACCGCCCCGGCTGCTCCGGCGCGTCGTAGTCCTTCTCCTCCGCCTCGTAAGCAAGCACGAAAGAAGACAGACGCCGCAGCCGCTCCGTCTGCTCCAGCGTCTAGCAGCACAACTAGAGGTGGGAGGCAGTACAGATACGGTCCGCCTCTCAAGCCTCTAGAGAAGTTATCGTACGAGAGGACCGAGGAGGAAAACGATACGATCGTGTGGACCCACATGAAGGAGTTCTTTGAAGGGGTGAAAGCAAAGAGACATCCACCTCCGGAGGAGAAGGTAGATCCGGTGAAAGCAAAGCGCACTCACGATGCCCTGAGGAAACCGGCAAAGTCTCCGCCAAGAACCAACTATGAGCGCATTACTGAACAGACATATCTCCAAGCGGAGCGGTCGGGAAGTACTGTTAGACATCAAAGAGCAAAAGAAGGAGCAGCTGCGAAGAAAATTGACCAGCTCGGTGAACAAGCAAATCAATCATGCCCCCCGCTCAATGTGTGTAGCGGCAACATCGTCGCTAATGCTCCGGGGATGGTGGCCGGTTATGGCAATCTACAAGATTACCTGCCTGACGATGCACTTCCTGATTTCATGAAGGTGGACGAACACAGATGCAAGTACGGGAAGCCTCTCGTCAAAGATGAAAAATATCTAACAACGATGATTCGAAGATTCCATACTTGGTATATGAAAACCTTCAGAGAGTCTGGGGGGACGAATACTTTGTATCTGAGAATTAAAGAGGAGCACGACCTCGTTGGAAATGATCTGTTGCCTGTTCCATTTGAGGAGTTCTTCGAGTTCTTCAATCAAAAGGCCCTCGATAAATTAACGGTCTTTTGCTACTGCCTGTAAGTACTATTTCTGTCATTAAGTCTCTATATATAGCTCGGCTCTTTCATTGCATGTATTTATAATTAATTATCCTCAATATATTATGCAGATTGAAGATCGTCGAGTGCAAAAAACAAGAAATTTATGATATTGGGTTCATTAACACAAATATCATAGATAAATTTCTGGTTGAAAAGGACGTCAAAGAGGCCGAGGACAACTTGCTACAATCGTTGATCAAAAATCAAAACAAAGATACCATACTTTTTCCTTACAACGGCAAGTGAGTGATACTATCGTGTGCATATTCGGTTTCCCTTATTACTCGAGCGAGGTTATAGTAATGTAATTGATGAGTTATGCATGCGTGCGCAGGTATCACTATATTCTTCTGGAGATTAAGCTTGAGCGTGGACTAGTAACCGTCTTAGACTCGAGACGGAAAGATCCCAAAACCTATGCGGACATGACTGAAATGCTCAGCAAGTAAGTTCAATCGATCATTATCGCACCATATCTCAAGTAATAATAATTATTTTCTTTGTCTTACAGGGTTTGGAAACAGTTCACCGCAGAAGCTCCGGGACTGCCGAAGGAGCTGTGATATACATACCCGAAAGTAAGTACTACTGGCTAGCTAGTTGCGCGCATCTCCCGTTGATTCTATAGCTATACTTTCATCAATGCCATTTATAATGCTTCATTATCAGTTTGATTGACCTCTATTTCTCGTAAAGTGCTTGTGCAGGAACAAGGGAATGATTTCTATGGACACTACGTGTGCGAGTTCATCCACACCGCGACTTTGAAAAACAAGCGGGGCTACTCTCAGAGACAATATGAAGTGTGTAAGGGAATGATTTCATGTTATTACACCATGATTTCTGTTGTGTTTCATTCATATATATGTATTAATTAACCCCCTTCTTCAAATTAGATGTGGCAGATGCGGAATGAACTCCTAGAACCAGATTGCATGAAAGCAATTCAAGAAGAATTGGCAGGATTCTTTCTTGACCACGTCATCAATAAAGCCGGAGAATACCATGTGGAAGTTGATTTCAACTAGGGGACTGTAATTGAGAGATCTTACATATTGTACATGTATGTAGCCAGTAGCATCGGATACATGATACGAAAACTTGTTGTTCGACCAATCTCTCGGAGAAGGAGAGGTCGATCGATCATTTCTCTCGGTATGCATGACGAACTTCTGCACTCAATGGTTCCCTTCATTTTCTTACTAGCTAGCGTGTCGAGGGCTATATGTATATAGTACGTAGCATCGACCAAGCACGGACATAAGAGAGGACACTTCTCTCTATTAATTAGCTAGCTAACACAATATATGAAACACCTAAATTAACCGCCCAAAAGCCCCAACCCCCCCTCTTCAAAAAAACAAAAACCCCAGCCACTGGAATGCTGACGCTTGGATGCCTTTTGGTCCCGGTTGGTGCCACCAACCGGGACCAAAGGCCCCCCTGCCTGGGGTCGGCGCACCGGCCACGTGGAGGACCATCTGTCCCGGTTCGTGTTTGAACCGAGACAAAAGGGGGGAGGTATTAGTAACGACCCATTAGTCCCGGTTCATGAACCGGGACTAAAGGCCCTTACGAATCGGGACAAACGCCCCCTTAACCGGGACTAAAGGCCCTTACGAATCGGGACAAACGCCCCCTTTTCCACTAGTGTAAATACATTGAAAACTCAATTAATGCTTAAGAAATGTGCTAACGAACCCCAAAAATCCCAAAATTTAAAACAACACTCATGTTGTTCTCTCTTGACACTATAGAAAAAAATTAAATCAAGGAGAGGCAACGGCTATCGTTTCATCTAGAAAGGTGAAACATTCCCTATCGAAACCATCAGGCTTGTTGTGAAAAGCTCTGGTTTGTGAGAAGCTTATACCCAAACCTGCCCCAAAAGGGAAAAAAATTACGACGGCATGTTGATGCCGCTCCATGATAGCATGTCATGTTTCATGAATTACAGACGAGTTTTGGATTTACTAGAATTTAAAAAGCAGGTATCTCAATGTTTGTTGGTAGGGTGTTTGACATTCATTCCCATTTCTTGCATGTTCGACGAGTTTTTGTCCACTGTTGCATTAAATATATATATTTGAGTTTTTAGTGCGGGCTATATATGGAGGCAGAATTGACCCAGAGCATGTACACACATATGCCCATAAGCGATAGTACTGCAGACATGCTAAATGATTTTTGTTTAAATTTAGCTCTGTACGTGTGCATGGCAAAATTTTGTACGTCCAGATGGTCATGGCCGGATGTGTATATGCATTGCAATGAAACCAGGCACTAGTATTTCCATATTGCATGCGTTCAAAGACAATTGTAACATGTCATGCATGTAATCTGGGCACGTACAAATAGTATTAAAACGCTTCTGTAGCGGCAAGCTCGCACGCGTACATACCTGAATACCCCATATATGTATACGTCTTATATGTACATATTCGGGTATCCAAGGCCGGCCGATGAGCGTCTCCAAATACCCACAATGCCCGGCAGGCCAGCACGATGGATGTGGATCTGAACTGGAATACCTATGTGAGAAAGAAAGCTAACACGTTTCTTGCAGCAAAATCACAAAGGAATCGGCCACCTGCAGCTACCTGTGTGCTTCAAGAAGGTCGATATAGAAGAAAAAGGAAAGGAACTGGCTAATCGGCAGCCATCCAAGGTATGTATGAGATTGGCTTTCCGTTTCTTTGTCCATACTTGGGCGTCAAGAAGAATTATTACAAGGAAAGGAATCAGCGGCTGTGCTCCGGTCGCCATACATGCAACTCCACGGGCTGGCTATATAAAGCTAGCGAAGGCAACGCAGGCAGGGGCACGCAGGTAGCCGATGGAGATAAGGCGCGCACCAGGGGTGGAAAGACGGGAGGCCAGGAGAACCTCACGCACCAAGGAGATGCGCCCTTGGCGGCTGCTTCAAAAGAACATGACACGCCTAGCGGAGGAAACCCAGTAAGGCGGCAAGACCTCACATATGCATTAAAATTAGTAGAAGAAACACGTCTGTGGCGGCGGCGTGTGCGCAACCGGGGCGCAGCGACGACAACCTCACAGCACGTGCGAGGAAGCACAGCGGTGACGCGGCAGCCGCAACAAGCCGACGAAGGGCAGCAAACGCATGGTGGCCGTGACCGCTGGGCTCCCTCCTTCTATTCATGTCTTGTACAGGTTGCTCGTGGCAATATCGTATACACCCCAACACTGAGAAGGCAGCCGACGAAATCCACGAGCGACGCGCCCCTGGAGGCAGCGTAGAGAAGGTCAAAGGACGCGTTGGCGTCGGCGCGTGCACAAAGGGGAGGGAGACAAAACCAGGATAGCCGATGCAACTACAAACACAGTAGAGGAGACGACGGCGCGTCCGCGACCGCACGTTTGCAAACCATGCACCTGATCTGATGAGCCCAAGAGGAAGAGACGCCGGCCATAGCAGCTGCCTGCACACGGCGAGGATGCAGGCGCCCGACGAGATAAAGAAATGGGAGCTGATCAATACTCAGTGACTAATTTTATTTGTTATTGTGTATTTTATCTATCATGTGATGAACATCCATCCAAGGACCTCACGCACGAGGGAGAGCCGCCCTTGGCGGCTGCTTCAAGAAAAAGACAACGCGCCTAGTGGAGCAAACCAGGGGAGCGCGGCGGCGCCCTCGCACACACGCGTATGGATGAGGAGGAAGCAGCCTGTACTTTCCTTTTTTATGTACAGGTGTGGACGTGGTGGACAACACATCCAATAGAGATGGCAGCGGACGACGCGACGCTCGTCTTCTACCAAGTGCAACGGAGGCAGTGGATGGCGCGCCCAGTCGAGATAACTCGGGAGCAGCCGGAGCTTGCCAACAACATAGCCTAGCCTCTAGCTCCTTTGCAGGTCTACGATGTAAGCACGCAGGACCACGACAAACAGTTCCATGGTGAACGGGATGCCGGCGTATAGGTTTTGCACCATGCTTCCAGGAGGAGACGGCGTGGCGGAACCGGAGCTCACGACGATGTAGCCCGAGTCAAGTCCATAGCGAAAGTCTCTCCGGTGCACAAGTCCTTGGCGCCCCGATCGGGGCGAACAGGTCATTGGTCTTGCTTACTGAAGGAGATGGCATGGCGGAACCGGAGCTCGCGACGATGTAGCCCGAGTCAAATCCATGGCGAATAGGTCTCTTCGGTGCACAAGTCCTTGGCATCCCGATCACGGCGAACAGGTCTCTTCGGTGCATAAGTCTTTGGCGTCCCGATCGCATCGAACATGTCTCTTTGATGCACAAGTCTTTGGCGTCCCGATCGCAGCGAATAGGTCGGTGGTCTTGCTTAACGGAGGAAATGGCGTGGAGCGGTCGGATCTCACCAACGACCCAGCCCAACCGCTAGCCCCGGTGCTCTACCACGGCGGCCTACATGCCCCCGACGAACAGGTCGCGACGCACATGTCATGGCGAACAGGTCTTTGATGCACAGGTCCGTGATGTTCCAATCACAGTGCACAGGTTAGGATGCATGGGTGCTTGGCGAAAAGGGTCCAGTCTGCAAGTCCATCATTCGCAGGCGTACAGGTCACCCCTTTTGGTGGTGCACCCACCCAAGGTGATGCGGCCACCTTTCGTCGACCCCGTAGGGAGGCGCCCTAGTCCTAGGAGACCAACCAATGCGGGGTCCAACTGATACAAGGCGCCGCAACCACTTTGATCATCTATCCACAAGTGCGCCAGGTGGTGCCCTCGGATATAGAGAACTATCATAAACTTGGCGTTCAATCAAGTGAGGCGCACTTATCACGGTGGGTAGATTCTTGGCGTACAGGTCTCGACGTACAGGTCCATGGCGTCACCGGCGTTCAGGTCACCTTTGGCGTAGCACCAACCAAGGCGACACGGTCTCCGCGACACCACCTTTCCATGGTCCTGTGAGGCGGCGCCCTTGTCTTGGCAGACCGTTGTAAACTCGGCGTCTAGCCGGGACGAGGCTCCAACTACACTGGTCATGCCGATGTGAGCGTGCGACTGTTTTACACCGACGCCGGTCTCCTAAACAACTTACTACCGCGAGGCATACCCCTTGCATACCCTGACGAGTCCGATAGGTCGTCTAGAAGTCCAAGCCGAGCAGGACCCAAGCTAATTCAACCCCAACTACAGCGTTGCCGCCAAGACCGATGAGGCGTGACGGCGAGGGAAGAGGTGGCTAGCACAAAGCCATGTTTTGAGCGGCACGTGTACCAACGAGGACACGGGCTCTGCTGCTACCCACACACCACTATCATCATGGATGGAGAACGCAAAGCAAAGACGACGAAGACGACCACACGTCTTAATCGTAGGTATCCCGTGGAGTAGCCCACAGGAGTAATTAACCGGGAGCCTTCTGAGGCCCCAGGAAACAGAGACCGCAATCGTTATATCTAGGCTGGCCGCGCTAGTAGGCCACGGAGCGCATATGTAAAGGGAACTTGTAATTTTGTTTCTCCGATGAGAGATTAATAAAATGCATGTTTCCCTATGTTTATTTGTGTACTTAGTACACTGGCACGCCCGCAATGTTTTATTTCCCCTAGTGCGTAGTGAGATAATAATACAATAACCTACGTTATTTTTATTATTTCTCGTGTCAAACAAATTGGCACGCCTAGTGGGACGTGGTTCTCCTCCCATCTTCACTTCGTTGTGGTCGTCTAAATTGTCTTCGCTCGTCTCCCAACCTGTACAGCATGCTGCATGACAAGGCGTAAGCGAGGATTTCCTCTCATCAAGATCCCTTTCATGCAGGTGGACTCTCCCGCGACAACAACTCGGAGCCGGTGATGATACAGTTTGGATCGATGCCGCCCATGGTCTTCATCGAGCTCGGCGAGAAGGTGTACATCCATGAAGCCCAGGATCCTGCACGGTTACAAACTGTGCTGTCGAAGAAGGCACTAAGGCGGGAGGTTGCCAAGGTGAAGAAGGAGCGTCGCGAGCTAATGCTTGAAGCGCGCGCCCTATAGAAGGAGTCGACAAGGGCAGATTTGAAAGGAGATGTAGAGGCAGCTCAATGGCTCCGCACCAGAGTCGCCAATAGGCAGGCTAGTGCGGTGTCCCTCCATACCCCTACCACGACTACGCATTCGGAGCCGCTGAAACCAACCCCGCGGCGCACCGAGGTAGAGCTTCACGAGGGTTTGGAGGCCATGTCCCATAACTTGCGTAGGCTCATGGCCAATGCTCGTTTGTCGGATAGCCCTCCTCCCCTATACAATTACAGGAGGATGTACCGCAAGGTATAGTTACTCCACCGACAGATAGCTTCTCGCATCGCTCAGAGACGGTGTCGAAGGAGGATTGGTCCCTCGGCGCTATGGACCTAGCTGATAAGGTGTTCACTTACTGAAGCACCTTAACCCCTCTATATGACTTGTTCCCTGATGATTGGGCATACGAGCCATGCAAGGTCAAGGAGGTGGTGAGACGTGCCATCATGAAGGGGTTCTGGAAGCGGCACTCATGCAAAGAACCCGTTCTACTAGGCCCTACTATCTCCCTCAACATTGGCGATACTCGAAGGGGTGCATGGGTGCCGTGTATCCACAACTCAGTTGTTGACGGAAGGTCTCTCCCCAGCAACAACAGGTTTTCCACCCTTCGGCATGAAGCACCCGCGCCACGGGACGACGACCTACGATGAGAGTATCGCCAACTCAAAGAGTAGATGAACAATATCCAGAGGAGTCTCCAAGATCCAACGGCGCCAAGTGCATCGGCGGCTCAAGCTGCTGGAAGGATGAGGCGTCAAGCCCCAAGCCATCATCCTCAACATCAGCGCCAGACTTTGGTGCCTCGGCGACAACCTTCACCAACTCGACACTTCCCACAACGGAGATATCTCAACATGCCTCCACGTTGGAACCAAAGGTCAAGACATCAAGACGATGAGAGGGACCCCCGGCCCACTAAACAGTGGCAACCATGGGAACCCTTGCGACAGACACTTCCACCACGACCTTCGTCACCTCCCAGCCGGGGACATCAAGACGATGAGAGGGACCCTCAGCCCACTCAATAGTGGCAACCACGGGAACCTTTACGACCGACACTTCCACCACGACCTTCATAACCTCCTAAGTGGGGAGATTGGCCAGAGCTGCAGGCGATGATGGACAGGACTTCATCATCCACGGGGCGCCCTGCAGCAACACTCCTACGCATGCCACCGGTGCAAAGGGATGGTATCTTTCCAATGGAGAATCAGCGCAAGCGCGAGAGGCGTCGGAGAAACGGCCATCTTCTTTATAAAGAACTTGAGGACTTAGTCCTTCGACACACTCAGGTATGTTTACGACCCGATGGTGGGGTCATTCAAGAAAATGACAGGATCAAATTTTGCATCTCCCCCGACTTGGAGCGGCATGAGCGGTATAGCTACCTGCACAGCCGGTTGGCACCGAAACCACGCAAGACGTCCACGAGAAGCTCTGAGCAAGGGAGCAAGGCGGTTCTTTCTTCATCCCTTCCCTAGAAGAATGATGAACAGGTGAAGACTATTGCACCAGCACCCCCACTAGAGAATCAGAAGATCCCAGCGCTCACGGCCACACAGATGGAAGGCGTCGAGGAAACCAAGCATACGTTCTCCTCCAACAATGAAGTAGCTTCCGAGGGTGCAGCCCACGCTGCCCTCCCACAAGACACAACACTTCCCACGGAGTTTCCTCTTGTTCCATCTGAAAGGATGGACCAAGATGGAGAAGCTCAAGCCCAGCAGGAGGCTGAATAAGCAAAGGAATCAACTGAGAAGAACCTTGCCTTGTGCAGTACTCTTGGAGTGCAGCCCAGCGAAGGGTCATGTAATGGATGGCGACCTCCCGCCATCACCGAGGAGTTCGACTATCCTTCTAAAGAATAGATCGTGCCGAACCCAAAGGCGGACTTCCAGAGGACCTTCGTACCGCGCCTCGGCCATGTTCGTGCATGGTTCACGGGTGCCGAAGGGGATGCCAAGACAAGCTCATCAACATCGCAGGAAGCTGCAAGATCTAGAGCCACGTGTCTTCCTGTGACAGCAGGGAAAGGCTCATTAGTTGGAGGGAGCACTTCACAAAATGAAGATATATACAAGCGACACTACACCAACATTACATCAAGGCTTCCTCAAGACCTTAAAGGACGATGAGAAGTTGCAAACCGGCCAGGGGCCAGTACATGATTAAAATCCATCACTGTTCAAGGTGTGACGGATGGGTTTCCTGGAGACGAAGAACACCAAGACCACTTGATGATGAAGAAGATTTCTCTGACTCGTCCTCCTCGCCATCATTAGAGAGTCGTCCACACTCCCCTCGTTACCATGAACTAGCTTCATCGGTTTTGTCATATTATGAGGGCGATGATGAAGACCTCCACACCGCGCCCATTCGCATGGTGAATCATGGTGATAACCATGTGGATCAAGATCCTGCTGCCAAATCACCCGTTGATGGCATCCATGGCCCAAGTGCTGAAAACATAGTAGCACCACAAGAAGTGTCTCTAGAAGAAGGGGTCAGAAGCCAGCCCCAGATGATTAACCAGTTGGCGTCAAAGCTTGAGCAATTTATTGAGCTCATGATGAATAACCAAGGCATCCCTCCAGGAGGTGTGCTGCAGCTAGTGGTTGATCCGCAAGAGGAGGAACTTTAGGTGGGCCCTCCTGCTAGGGTGCCCTTAAATGATGTGCCTCAACACGACCCTAGCACACAAGCTGGCCCTTTGGTTAGCCCTATTGGTTCTGCCAACGCAGTACCACGCGCAGTTATGCTGAAGGACTACCATGACATGGTCGGAGATATGGTGGACAAGAAGTTGAAGCAAATGGCGATAGATCAAGCCCCTTGTACCTCCGAGAGTGAGCTGGAGAAGCCTTACAAGGCGTGGCATGACATGATGGCGTATCCCGCAGGGTGGCACCCAGAAAAGTTTCATCAATTTGATGGAACCGGTGATGCGAGGGAGCACTTGGTGTAATTCGAGGCGGCATGCAGCGACACAGCAAACAGCTCGTCACTTCTCCTTCGCCAATTTTCAGGTGCATTAACCGGGCCCGCCTTCCATTGGTACATCCGTTTACCGGTTCGGACCATTGGGAGTTGGGCGGCAATGAAAGAGGTTTTCAAGAAGCACTTCGTCGCCATGAAGAAGGACTTCTCCATTGTCGAGCTGGCACAAGTCCGACAACGACGAGACGAGTCCATTGATGAATACATCGTCCACTTCCGCAATAGTTATGTGCGTCTCGCCAGGGAGATGCACCTCGAGGATGCCATTGAGATGTGCGTCCATGGGATGCAGCAACATTGGTCACTTGAATTCTCTCGCCGTGAGCCTAGAACTTTTAGTGCCCTCAGCATGGCGGTAGCGGCCACGAAGCTTGACTTTGAGAAATCACCGTAGATAATGGAGCTCTATAAGAATGCAAGCGCATTTGATCCCGCCAAGAGCTTCGCCTCAACGTCCAAACATGTAAACAACGATAGCAGGGCGAAGGCACCAGCCGAAACAAACACCACCAAGGTCTTCTCATCTGCACCGCAAGGCCATGTTCCATTCTTGGGTGAAAGAGGCGAACAAACCGGAGGGAGGCAACGCCCGTCGATGCAGGAGCTCCTCAAAAAGCAGTACGTCTTCCGTCAGGAGCTCATGAAGTACATGTTCGACCAGGTTATGGAACATTGAGCCTTGAACTTACTAGAGCCTCGGAGGCCTGATCAGGTGACGATGGCAGATAATCCTTTGTTTTGCGCATATCACAGGTATGTGGGACATGTCATTGAAGATTGTGTCGCATTCAAAGTATGGATCCAAAGAGCCAATAATGAGAAGGATCAACTTCGACCCAGAAGCTATCAACCCAGATTACCATGCAGTAAACATGGTGAGCATGAAGTTATTGTCTCTGCCAAGTGAAGTCACGGAGCTCTAAGAAACATGGATGCCACTGGCCCAAGTTGAAGACCAGCTATCCTACCTCGTCCTCTCCAAGATGCATGTATCTCCCTTTTGGCCCTAGGTGACCCCAGCCATTCCCAAAGAGGATCCTAAGAGGATGGTGCGCCGAAGTCCATACGCAAGGAGGCTTCCACTGCGACATCCTCGACCAGTTTCGCCAGAACGTGCTCCCCCAAGAATTCTAAGGCGGTTCGATCGAAGTCAACGTCGGCCTCCGCTAATATTTGTCCCTATGTTAGAGGGAGACGATCCTTTTCATCGACGGGGGCATGTGCTACCAACCTTGGTGCAGTTCTTGCCACCCGGCTGGGGGCAAGCACCGGCAAAGGAGGTGGAGCAAGTTCAAGAAGCAGCCAGCTCACCCAAATCACCAAGCATAGAGAGTTTCAATGTCATCCATGACTACAGCGACACCCCTTCCGAAGACGCGTTTACTACTGAAGAGCAAGCGGTCTTCCACGCCGAAGAGGCAACAAAGGAAGTGCCATTGGAAGAGGTGAACATGAACCTGCGTGGGGGAAAAGTCCTACCTGAACCACTAAATATCAAGCTAACAAGGGTGGAGAAGCCAAGCGCCCCAAAGGAGGCGCCTGTGCAAGTGGAGGAGTCTAAACATCGAGGACAAGAGAAGATGAAGGCACGTAACATCGACTACAACATCATCGCCTACCTCAAGCGGATCTCTGCACTTTTGAGTGTGCATGATGCGCTCATGATGGTGCCTAACCTCCGCGAAGCCCTTATCAAGGCGCTCCAAGCTCCGGAACTCTACGAGGTGTCCATGGAGAAACACCGTCTTTTCTCCAGCCCCTTGTTCGTGAACGAGATCATGTTCGACGAGGATGATAAGCTCATTGATGATGGTGACCACAACCGACCATTGTATGTGGAAGGTAATATTGGTGTTGCACATCTTCGTAGGATCCTCATAGACCCAGCGTCTGCCGTGAACATTCTCCCTCTTTGGAGTTTGACGCGGGCAGGTTTTACGGTGGACGACTTGGAGGCTACTGACGTGATGATCTGCGGCTTCGACAACCAAGGGAAGGCTACGCTAGGTGCCATTACATTGAAGATCCAGATGTCAACTTTTAGCTTCAATGTGTCGTTCTTTGTCATCGAGGCGAATACCTCCTACTCCGCCCTTCTAGGAAGATCGTGGATCCACAAGTACCGCATCGTTCCATCCACCCTCCATCAATGCCTGAAGTTCCTTGACGCCAGCGGCACACAAAAGCGCATCACCGGCAACATATCTCCTTATACTGTGCAGGAGTCTCACCATGCATATGCAAAGTACTACGTCCCCGTTGTAGACAGCGACCAATAGTTGGGGTGCACAACAACTCCAGTGGATCTCTTCACCAAACCATGTTTTGGGGCAGTAGCCGAGATAAAGCTCCCCATCATGCCGAGCTCACCTGCCGATGCAAAGGGCTCCTCTACTCGGAGCCACAGGAGACAAGTCCGTAGGCGGTCATCTTCATCTGTCCAGTACGACTATAGCCCCTCTTCCCAATTGCATGTAGGGATCTCTACTTCGACCTCATTTGGAACAGGATCTTCTATGCCTGGTCCGGTGACCCCATTACTATTGAAGGCAAGATTCCCGACGTCAACACCAATCACGTTGAGGTCGGCTACACCAATTTCTCAAGAGGCTACCACTTCTTCATTAACTTTGGTGCATCGAGAGCCCATTTGTTTAACACTCGGAAGTTCTGTAGGTGCCTAGCAAGTCTCCAGGACGCTAACAGGCGACAATGATGTGCCACCACCCGTCATGCTATGGGCATGCAACCCTCGGAAGGAAGAACCTGCGACCGTACTGATTACCAATAGAAGAATAATAAAAGAAGTGGAGGAAGTCGCAAGGGGAGCTCAAGGCGTACAACCCCCGTTGCTCTGTGTCTTAGTGACTTCCCCATTGGAGGTTTGGGCAATCCCCTGTTTTTGCAGATCTGGAGTCCAAACCATTTTCTACAAAGTCCCGCAGGTAAAACAACGCGATTTTGTATTTGAATTTCCCCTTGCAGTGACCCAGAGGAGGTACTATCGACAATGAAGGCAGGGCCCAAGATGGTTCGCTTGTTGGAAAAGGCCGAGATCACTCTTGGGCGGAACAACAGGATGCCTCTGCCACCCGGCATATGCGAGGAATGGTGGAGACAAGCGTAAGACCTCATCAAGCAAAAAGGAAAAGCTCAACCAAAGCTTGGGCTTGGCTACGAAAACCCTGACGGCCCCGGTGATGAGAGGAAGTTCAGCTCCACGCCGGCACCACGAGAACCAGAAGATAAAAGGCAACCGTTGCCATAAGGATACTTCTACAACACTGGCATGCCTTTTGGGTTGAAGAATGCAGGTGCAACATACCAGCATGCCATGATGTGCATCCTTGGCGATACGATACACCATGAGATGGAATGTTGTACCTACGACGTCCCTGCAAATGAAGAGGAGGAGCTCGGTGTTGGAACACGAGTCAACTACCATGCCATGTCCACCTCATCAAGCGATGAGTCCGACACTTTGTCCGCCATTCCTCATCAACAACACTCTGCAATCGGTGAGCCAAGTGATGCCGAGGAACTTAGCTCCATATAAGCACCATAGGAGTTAGAAGACGGAGGGCAGCCCACCATCGATGATCTCGTCCAAGTCAACCTTGGAACGGAGGATGACCCACGCCCCACTTTTGTTAGTGCCACGCTGACGGAAGAGGAGCGGGATGTAACGCCCTCGATGCGGCTATATCTCCCACGTGTCGAAGCACGACTTAGAGGAATAACCGCATTGAAAGCATGTCGCAAGTGAGGTAATCTTCGCACAACCCATGTAATACATAAGGGAAAGAGATACATAGTTGGCTTACAGTCGCCAATTCACACAATACATAAATAAACATCCATCATCCAGATTACACTCAAGGTCCAACTACGGAACCAAAATAAAAGAAGACTACCCCAAATGCTACACAGATCCCCGATCGTCCCGACTGGGCACCTCTACTGATCATCTGGAAACGATACATAGTAACGACCAAGGGCCTCATCAAATTCCCACTTGAGCTCGGTTGCACCATCTGCGCTGGTATCCTCGGCACCTGCATCCGTTTTGGTAGAATCTGTGAGCCACGGGGACTCAGCAATCTCACACCCGCGAGATCAAGACTATTTAAGCTCATAGGCAGGAAAGGGGGGTAATATGGTGGAGATGCGGCAAGCACTAAGCATATATGGTGGCTAACATACGCAAGTCAGAGCGAGAAGAGAAGCAACGCATCGGTCGAGAAGCTAGAAGCGATCAAGAAGTGATCCTGAAACTACTTACGTCAAGCATAACTCAAACCGTGTTCACTTCCCGGACTCCGCCGAGAAGAGACCATCACGGCTACACACGCGGTTGATGCATTTTAATGAAGTCAAGTGTCAAGTTATCTACAACCGGACATTAACAAATTCCCATCTGCCTCATAACCGCGGGCACGGCTTTCGAAAGATTAAATACCCTGCAGGGGTGTCCCAACTTAGCCCATCATAAGCTCTCACGGTCAACGAAGGATAAACCTTCTCCCGGGAAGACCCGATCAGCCTCGGAATCCCGGTTCGCAAGACATTTCGACAATGGTAAAACAAGACCAGCAAGACCACCCGACTGTGCCGACAAATCCCCATAGGAGCTGCACATATCTCGTTCTCAAGGCACATCGGATAAGCGAAGCGTACATGTACCGACGTAATTCAAGTTGCCAAGGAATGGTCCCGCTCGGTGCTCTAGTTTGGACCAACACTCAGAGGAGCACTGGCCCGGGGGTTAAATAAAGATGACCCTCGGGCTCGTGAAAACCCAAGGGAAAAAGGCTTAGGTGGCAAATGGTAAAACCAAGTTTGGTCCTTGCTGGAGGAGTTTTATTCAAAGTGAACTGTCAAGGGGGTCCCATAAATCACCCAACCGCGTAAGGAATGCAAAATCAAGGAACATAACACCGGTATGACAGAAACTTGGGCGGCAAGAGTGGAACAAAACACCAGGCATAAGGCCGAGCCTTCCACCCTTTACCAAGTATATAAGGTGCATTAATTAAACAGGAGATATTGTGATATCCCAAAATATCCATGTTCCGACCAGGAACAAACTTCATCTTCACCTGCAACTAGCAACGCTATAAGAGGGGCTGAGCAAAAGCGGTGACATGGCCAATCAACGGTTTGCTAGGACAGGATGGTTAGAGGATTGACATGTCAATAGGAAGGCATGATAAACAATGGCAGGTAGGGCTAACATAGTGAAAGAGTGAGCAACTAGCAAAGCAAAGATAGAAGTGATATCGAAGGTATGGTCATCTTGCCTGCAAAGTTCTCAGAGTTGTCGAAGTCCTGATCCCCGTTAGCGTACTCAACAGGTTCCTCGTTCATGTACTCGTCTCCCGGCTCTACCCAAAGCAAGAACACAAGCAAAGGAACCACAATAAATCACGGTGCAATGCACAAGCAACAAGATGCAATACATGCCATGATATGCGAGAAGTGATATGCAATGCATATGCGTGCTTCGGGAGGAAAATGATGAACAAGGCATCAACTTGGCAAACCAAGTAAGCCGCTGAAAGATGAGATGATTTTGGTTGAAATCGATATAAAGATCATCGGAATCGGATGCGCGGTTTGCAAATGGCAAGCAAAACAATAATGGCACAAATCTGCGATTAACAGCACGATGCTACTTAGCATGTAACAGGAAACTATGCTACAGCACCCCAACATAAAAACAAAACATATAGAAGTGATCTACAGGAGATGCTTAACAAAAGAGGAACACTGAGCTACGGCTAAATCAGATCATAACAGGTTCAAACAAGCATGGTGAAAGTGCAAAAAATATCGGGCTGGACATGGCATAAACATCATCAGGAAGCAATGTTCAGAGCAAGTTATCAACAAGCTACAAGAACTTATAATAGCAAAGCAAGACACGGCATGAATCTACTCAAAGCATAGATCAAAAGTCCCTTACTGACCATGAGTCCAAAAGGACCAGAAGAAATGATGGCATGCATGTAAACATAGCAAGTTTCGTTAACAGATTCAGCAAACAAAGCATGGCATTGACAGAATTACGGAGGCACCTTCGTGAGCTCGATGCAGTCACTACAGAGCACATCATGATAAACTAAGCATACATACATCAAGAAGACATGGCATAGAAGCTATACATGGCAAGAACAACATCATAGCATACACGGATCAACTACAACAACCTCGAAAAAATTTAATATCATGCAAACAATCTGCCGGGAAACATTTTGTAGCAAAAGTAGAGCACGAAAATGACATGCTAGACTACTCCGTAATTCCAAACAGTGGCATTAATGGATAGAGCATAACCATATATTCAAAACACCCTTACTGAAGTATCTCTAAATATGCATGGATCTCTCTGTAGCAACATGTTTACATGGCATCACAATAACAGCAGAACAGGGAGTAAAATCAGCAATATCACGAAGCCTAGTTTGCATGCTTGTGCTAGTCACCACATTGATCACAAAAATACATGGCATACACCCCTGTAAAGCTGGCATGGCGTAGATCAAAACATATGTAGGGCTCAAGTTCATAAGATGCACACATTAATTATGGCAAAAATGACAAAAGTGCAAGTTCTGTTAAGAAACAGAAACTAACATCACATAGCCCTCTTCCAACAGCATTTCGGGCATCAAGATGAGCTCAAATGTAAATGATGCAATGGAATGAAATGATGTACTCTTCGAGGCGAACAATTTGGTATTCTACACTCCCAAAACGGAGCCACGGGTGCGAAGATGTGATGCGATGAAGATGCAACAAAATAATCGCAGAAATGACTTAGACGATTTCGGGGGGGGGGGGAGAAGAAAGTCAACCGCTGACTTGTCCTGATCGGATCTAGCTCGCGCGGTTGAGGTCGACGCCGGAGCAGGAGCTCGGGCCGGAGGGAGGAGAGGCCGGGGCGGCCGAAGGCTCGCCGGGGCGCGGTCGCCGGCGGGGTTGAGGGAGAGGCGGCGGCGCACGCGGTGGGCGCCTCGGGCGGCGGGGGCAACGGGCACGTGGGGCCGGGCGGCGACCGGAGTCCGGCGCTGGCGGCGGAGGCCTCGGGCACGGGAGGCGGAGGCGCGGGCCGCGGGGGCCGGGGACGGGCCTCGCGGGCCTGGCGTGGCCGGCGGCGATGTGGGGCGCGGCCCGCCATGTGGCAGAACCTGATTCGCCCGGGGCGCGGCGGCAGACGCGTCCGGTCCGATCCGGACATGTCCGGCGGCGCGGAGAGGGATTTTTTTAGGGTTTGCCCGTGAATTTCGGGGGAGGGATCTATATATAGAGGTAGAGGGAGCTAGGAGTGTCCAAATGAGGTGCGGTTTTCACCCACACGATCGTGATCCGACGATGGAGAGCATGGAAGTGATTTAGATGGGTTATTGGGCTGTTTTGGAGGGGTGTTGGGCTGCAACCCAAAAGAGGCCTTAGCAGTTATGCGGTTATCCGTTGGAGTACCAAACGAGCTCCAAACGACCCGAAACTTGACAGGTGGTCTACCGGTGCTATACCAGGGCCACTTGGCAAGGCTCGGTCCATTCCGAGAACGTTCAACACCCGCACACAAAAAGAGACAAGAGGGGTGCGCCGGTGCATGTGGGAGTGTCGGAATGTAAAGCGGACAACGGGGAAAATGCTCGGATGCATGAGACGAACACGTATGCAAATGAGATGCACATGATGACATGATATGAGATGCATGATATGAAAAAAATGCAAAATGAAAAACAAAACCCAACCACGGAGGGAATATCATAGCACGTAGCCGAAAATGGCAAGAGTTGGAGTTACAAAGATGGAAAGTTACATCCGGGGTGTTACAACACTCCACCACTACAAGAGGATCTCGTCCCGAGATCTAGGACTGAAAGAACTCCGGATATTCGGAACGGACGTGATCCTCGCGCTCCCAGGTGGCTTCTCGGTCGGAATGGTGTGACCACTTCACTTTCAGGAATTTGATTGACTTGTTGCGAGTCTTGCGCTCGGTTTCTTCAAGAATAGCAACGGGGTGCTCATGATAAGAGAGATCTTCTTGGAGGTCAATCTCTTCAAAGTTGATAGTGCGCTCAGGAGTCTTGAAGCACTTGCGAAGCTGTGACACGTGAAACACATCATGCACCTTTGCAAAGTTGGATGGAAGCTCAAGTTGATAGGCGAGATCGCCTCTTTTGCCAATGATCTTGAAAGGACCCACGTATCTAGGGGCAAGCTTCCCTTTGATACCAAAGCGACGAGTGCCTTTCATTGGAGAGACGCGGAGGTAGACATGGTCTCCGATTTCAAAAGCCAAATCACGGAGCTTGCTATCATAGTAACTCTTCTGGCGCGATTGCGCGGCTTTGAGATTCTCACGAATGACTTTGCACATTTCTTAGGCTTCTGTGATCAAGTCGTTCCCAAGAAGTTGGCGTTCACCTGTCTCAGACCAATTGAGAGGAGTACGGCACTTTGTGCCATAGAGAATTTCGAATGGGGCCTTGCCCGAACTCGCTTGGAAGTTGTTGTTGTAGGAGAACTTGGCATAAGGAAGACAATCTTCCCACTTCATACCGAAAGAGATGACACAAGCCCTGAGCATATCTTCAAGGATTTGATTGACTCGCTCGACTTGGCCACTTGTTTGAGGATGGAAAGATGTGCTGAAACGAATGTTGTAGCCCATGGCCTTCTGAAAGGATTCCCAGAACTTAGAAGTGAAGATGCTTCCATGGTCTGAAGATATCAATTGAGGAATACTGTGCAAGGAGACAATTCTGGAGGTGTATAGCTCTGCCAGCTGAGCTACTGTGATAGATTCTTTGATAGGAAGGAAATGAGCCACTTTGGTAAGCTTGTCAATGACAACGAAGATAGCATCATTTCCACGCTTGGACTTAGGAAAACCAGTCATGAAGTCCATCTCGATGTGATCAAACTTCCATTCTGGAATAGCAAGAGGTTGGAGGAGACCAGCTGGTCTTTGGTGTTCTGCTTTCACCCTTCTGCAGACATCACATTCATTCACGAATTGAGCAATCTCTCGCTTCATTCGAGTCCACCAATATGACTGCTTGAGGTCATGGTACATCTTCGTACTTCCAGGATGAATGGATAGGAGGGAATTGTGTGCCTCGTTCATGATGACTTTTCTCAGATTGCCTTTAGGAACCACAATTCGGTTACCGATTATCACATCAGAAGAATCCATTCACAATTCATGATGTTCTTTTGCAGGAATATCATTAATAGGAAGATTACCCATTGTCACATCAGAAGAATCCTCTCCCTGAGTTGCATTCATCATGTTCACCTTAGCAGACTTGGGATTATGCTTGACCACTGCATTGCTTGAAGATCTCACAGGAGGAGGAGGAGGAAGGCGCCTTTGATTGAAGCATTTGTTCGCGTAGTGACCTTTCTGCTGGCACTTATTGCAAGTCACTTCTGAGAGCGGACGGTGATAAGGAGCATTTGACCTTGGAGCTTGAGGCTGAGACTTGTTCTAATAGCCTGGGTTGGGTGGGTGGGAAGATCCACGAGCACCTGAGTTCTTCTGTTGGTAAGGCTGACGAAACGGAGGAGGAAGGTAGAACTTTTGCTGCTTAGCTGCCACTTGAGAGGAAGAATAAGTCTGAACTGCATCCCTGATTCTCTTCTTAGATGCCTCACACTTGAGTTGATCACCTTCTTGCTTGAGGGCCATATTGTAGAATTGATCAAACTAAGTAGGCTCAACAAGAACAAGTGCTAACTGCAGATCCTCTCTAAGGCCACCTATGAATTGATAGATCATACTCTTTTCATCAGGAACGTCTTGTTTAGCAAAGCGAGCAAGTTTCTGAAACTGCTTGTTGTATTCGTACACTGACATGTTGCCTTGCTTGAGATTGCGGAACTCCTCACTCTTGCTCTCAACAACACTGGTAGGAATATGGTGAGCTTTAAAGTCCCGACAGAAATCAGTCCAAGTAATCACTCGACCACCTCTGGAATCCTTGTATTGCTGGAACCAATCAGCTGCTTGATCCTTGAGCTGAAAAGAAGCAAACTTAACGTAGTCCTTAGGCCTGACATTGCTGCATTCGAAATGCTTGTTGATATCCATGAGCCAATCATCGGCGTCTGTGGCCTCGGCACAGTAGCTGAAAGACTTCAGCTGATTTGCAAGGAATTGGTTGAGGGTAGGAAACTGAGGCTGATGATTGAACTGCCCTTGACCTTGATTCCCTTGATTGCCTTGGCCTTGGTTGTGCTCTTGCATGACCTGAATCATCATCTGGGCATGGGCGTTTGAGGCTGCCATCAAGGCTTGCCATGCCTCCGGAGGCACAGCTGGAGGTGGAGGGTTCGCCTGACTACCATCATTGCGTTCCGGATTCTGACGCGTTGGCGGAGCCATCCTAAAGAGGGTGACATCCGTTAGCATCTTGATAGACAGATAGACAAGTTGAATCAACGGATAGAAATTGCAACATATAGTCTTCACAATAAACATTCGAAGAAGGATGAATGAATGAATTCCAAAGTAAACATCACGTCCATAAAGGTGAGAAGCCACTTGATAAGAGATTTATGAAAGAAAATTAAAAGGAAAGGTACGGATGGAACAAGTAAGTGGTAAGGATTACCCAATCACAAACCAAATATCTACGGGAAGAAATGCTAGAGCTACTTGAATCCCACCTATAAACTCCCGAAACTTTCCGGTTATGAAATCAGGTGTTCGGGATACAGGGGAAGCAATATATCTCACCCAAACTAACAATCCCTACATCCAGCTGTATCCATCCTTCAACACATAACCAAGAAACCTTCGGAAATCGTGTACCTCAACCTTTGAAAAGCATCCATTATACGAGTCATGGCAATACTCCCGAGCTCGCCCCAGTACTGGGTTATCGGGGTTATCTCACCAACAACTATACAAAAGAGATTTTCGATGTCGGCAAAGCTCAGGTATTCCAGAACTGCAACGATAAAATTGTGACGACAACAACTCAGAGCTCAACTCCCCGGGACACTGCCACAACCCCTAAATGTCAGGAGGCACCAAGAACAATGTTCTCGTCACAAAACCATCAAAACGATTCCAAGATACCCGCGTGATCCTAAAAAAAATTAGTGAAATTTGAGAAGAGGAAAGTCAAAACATCTACGTCAGGAGACCTCACCAGAGCGACGAAGGGACTGAGAAGTAAAAAGAATCCTACTCTCCGATATATATATATAATCCTAAGACTCAAAACATTTTTGTTCTAGACTCAACAATGCCAGCAAACAATCAAGCAGGGGGCTCCTAAGTCGGGGATGGCTCTGATTACCAACTTGTAACGTCCTCGATGCGGCTATATCTCCCACGTGTCGAAGCACGACTTAGAGGCATAACCGCATTGAAAGCATGTCGCAAGTGAGGTAATCTTCGCACAACCCATGTAATACATAAGGGAAAGAGATACATAGTTGGCTTACAGTCACCACTTCACACAATACATAAATAAACATCCATCATCTAGATTACACTCAAGGTCCGACTATGGAACCAAAATAAAAGAAGACTACCCCAAATGCTACACAGATCCCCGATCGTCCCGACTGGGCACCTCTACTGATCATCTGGAAACGATACATAGTAACGACCAAGGGCCTCATCAAATTCCCACTTGAGCTCGGTTGCACCATCTGCGCTGGTATCCTCGGCACCTGTATCTGTTTTGGTAGAATCTGTGAGCCACGGGGACTCAGCAATCTCACACCCGCGAGACAAAGACTATTTAAGCTCATAGGCAGGAAAGGGGGGTAATATGGTGGAGCTGCGGCAAGCACTAAGCATATATGGTGGCTAACATACGCAAGTGAGAGCGAGAAGAGAAGAAACGCATCGGTCGAGAAGCTAGAAGCGATCAAGAAGTGATCCTGAAACTACTTACGTCAAGCATAACTCAAACCGTGTTCACTTCCCAGACTCCGCCGAGAAGAGACCATCACGGCTACACACGCGGTTGATGCATTTTAATGAAGTCAAGTGTCAAGTTATCTACAACCTGACATTAACAAATTCCCATCTGCCTCATAACCGCGGGCACGACTTTCGAAAGATTAAATACCCTGCAGGGGTGTCCCAACATAGCCCATCATAAGCTCTCACGGTCAACGAAGGATAAACCTTCTCCCGGGAAGACCCGATCAGTCTCGGAATCCCGGTTCGCAAGACATTTCGACAATGGTAAAACAAGACCAGCAAGACCACCCGACTGTGCCGACAAATCCCGATAGGAGCTGCACATATCTCGTTCTCAGGGCACACCAGATAAGCGAAGCGTACAGGTACTGACGTAATCCAAGTTGCCAAGGAATGGTCCCGCACGGTGCTCTAGTTTGGACCAACACTCAGAGGAGCACTGTCCCGGGGGTTAAATAAAGATGACCCTCGGGCTCGCGAAAACCCAAGGGAAAAAGGCTTAGGTGGCAAATGGTAAAACCAAGTTTGGGCCTTGCTGGAGGAGTTTTATTCAAAGCGAACTGTAAAGGGGGTCCCATAAATCACCCAACCGCGTAAGGAATGCAAAATCAAGGAACATAACACCGGTATGACGGAAACTAGGGCGGCAAGAGTGGAACAAAACACCAGGCATAAGGCCGAGCCTTCCACCCTTTACCAAGTATATAAGGTGCATTAATTAAACAGGAGATATTGTGATATCCCAAAATATCCATGTTCCGACCAGGAACAAACTTCATCTTCACCTGCAACTAGCAACGCTATAAGAGGGGCTGAGCAAAAGCGGTGACATGGCCAATCAACGGTCTGCTAGGACAGGATGGTTAGAGGTTTGACATGGCAATAGGAAGGCATGATAAACAATGGCAGGTAGGGCTAACATAGCAAAAGAGTGAGCAACTAGCAAATCAAAGATAGAAGTGATATCGAAGGTATGGTCATCTTGCCTGCAAAGTTCTCAGAGTCGTCGAAGGCCTGATCCTTGTTAGCGTACTCAACAGGTTCCTCGTTCACGTACTCGTATCCCATCTCTACCCAAAGCAAGAACACAAGCAAAGGAACCACAATAAATCACGGTGCAATGCACAAGCAACAAGATGCAATACATGCCATGATATACGAGAAGTGATATGCAATGCATATGCGTGCTTCGGGAGGAAAATGATGAACAAGGCATCAACTTGGAAACCAAGTATGCCGCTAGAAAGATGAGATGATTTCGGTTGAAATCGATATAAAGATCATCGGAATCAGATGCACGGTTTGTAAATGGCAAGCAAAACAATAATGGCACAAATCTGCGATTAACAACACGATGCTACTTAGCATGTAACAGGAAACTATGCTACAGCACCCCAATATAAAAAAAACATATGTCAGTGATCTACAGGAGATGCTTAACAAAATAGGAACACTGAGCTACGGCTAAATCACATCATAACAGGTTCAAACAAGCATGGTGAAAGTGCAAAAAATATCAGGCTGGACATGGCATAAACATCATCAGGAAGCAATGTTCAGAGCAAGTTATCAACAAGCTACATGACCTTATAATAGCAAAGAAAGACACGGCATGAATCTACTCAAAGCATAGATCAAAAGTCCCTTACTGACCATGAGCCCAAAAGGACCAGAAGAAATGATGGCATGCATGTAAACATAGCAAGTTTCGTTAACAGATTCAGCAAACAAAGCATGGCATTGACAAAATTACGGAGGCACCTTCGTGAGCTCGATGCACTCACTACAGGGCACCTCATGATAAACTAAGCATACATACATCAAGAATACATGGCATAGAAGCTATACATGGCAAGAACAACATCATAGCATACACGGATCAACTACAACAACCTCGTAAAAATTGAATATCATGCAAACAATCTGCCAGGGAACATTTTGTAGCAAAAGTAGAGCACGAAAATGGCATGCTAGACTACTCCATAATTTCAAACAGTGGCATGAATGGATATAGCATAACCATACGTTCAATACACCCTTACTGAAATATCTCTAAATATGCATGGATCTCTCTGTAGCAACATGTTTACATGGCATCACAATAACAGCAGAACAGGGACTAAAATCAGCAATATCACGAAGCCTAGTTTGCATGCTTGTGCTAGCCACCACATTGATCACAAAAATACATGGCATACACCCCTGTAAAGCTGGCATGGCATAGATCAAAATATATGTAGGGCTCAAGTTCATAAGATGCACACATTAATCATGGCAAAAATGACAAAAGTGCAAGTTCTGTTAAGTAACAGAAACTAACATCACATAGCCCTCTTCCAACAGCATTTCGGGCATCAAGATGAGCTCAAATGTAAATGATGCAATGGAATGAAATGATGTACTCTTCGAGACGAACAATTTGGTATTCTACACGCCCAAAACGGAGCCACGGGTGCAAAGCTGTGATGCGATGAGGATGCAACAAAATAATCACAGAAATGACTTAGACGATTTCGGGGGGGGGAGAAGAAAGTCAACCGCTAACTTGTCCCGATCGGATCTGGCGTGCGCGGTTGAGGTCGACGCCGGAGCGGGAGCTCGGTCCGGAGGGAGGAGAGGCCGGGGCGGCCGGAGGCTCGTCGGGGCGCGGTCGCTGGTGGGGTTGAGGGAGAGGCGGCGGCGCACGGCAGCAGGCGCCTCGGTGTGGCGGCGGAGATGCGGCGGCGGAGGCCTCGGGCGTGGGAGGCGGAGGCGCGGGCCGTGGGGGCCGGGGACGGGCCTCGCGGGCCTGGCGCGGCCGGCGGCGATGTGGGGCGCGGCCCGCCACGTGGCAGAACCTGATTCGCCGGGGGCGCGGGCGCGGAGAGGGATTTTTTTAGGGTTTGCTCGTGAATTTCGGGGGAGGGATCTATATATAGAGGTAGAGGGAGCTAGGAGTGTCCAAATGAGGTGCGGTTTTCGCCCACACGATCGTGCTCCGACGACAGAGAGCATGGAAGTGACTTAGATGGGTTATTGGGCTTTTTTGGAGGGGTGTTGGACTGCAACCCAAAAGAGGCCTTAGCGGTTATGCGGTTAACTGTTGGAGTACCAAACGAGCTCCAAACGACACCAAACTTGACAGGTGGTCTACCGGTGCTATACCAGGGCCACTTGGCAAGGCTCGGTCCGTTCCGAGAACGTTCAACACCCGCACACGAAAAGAGACAAGAGGGGTGTGTCGGTGCATGTGGGAGTGTCGGAATGTAAAGCGGACAACGGGGAAAATGTCGTTGCCGGACCAGCGAGATCGAGAGAGATCAGGCGAGAGGAAGACGAACGAGAAGTCTACGAGAGAGTTTGTGCTGCCTAATTGTCGCAGCTTTTTCTCCTTTTCTCTTTCCTTATTATTTGAATACAACTCCAGTCTTCCCTCCCGGTCTGGCCGCCATGATCCGCGCAGATCGCGCTGCCCCGCGATCACGTCCACAGCGAGAGCCTAATGACCAGGAGGGAGTAATAGAAACAGAAAGGAAATAAAAACTAGGAGAGCTTGCTACGTGAGCCTCCACATTCGACGTGCATGCATGGGTCACATCTGACCCAGCTGCCACGATTATTTTAAACGGAAAACTGTCTAGCCTATCCGACGTGAGCTTATGGCAAAGGCTAACATTTCTGCCCCCTAAGCTCAACGTCCTTTGCTGATTTCCTTGACACCAAGCTTCTGCCACTGTTTGATGAACTTCACACGCCCAAGTGCTTTTGTCAATGGATCGGCCACCTAGTCATCTGGTCCCACATGATCAAGCTGCACCTCTCCATGTTCAACACAATCTTGGATGAAATGGAACTTGACATCGATATATTTGCTTCGATCATGATGAACGGGATTCTTTGCCAGTGTTATTGCAAATTTATTGTCAATCAAGAGTCTGAATGCACCAGCTTTTTCTCCCTTCATTTCAGCGAGCAGACGATTCAGCCATAGGCCCTGGCAAGTAGCAGACGCCGCAGCCATGTACTCTGCCTCACAGGAGCTAATTGCCACAATCTTTTGCTTTTGGGAAGACCATGTAACTGGATTGCTGCCAAGGAAGGAAATCTGACCAGATGTGCTCTTACGATCCTCAACGTCGCCGGCATGGTCACTGTCACTATAGCCTAGCAGCTCACTTTTCCCTGAACCACGCCCATAGCAGCACCCATAGCTCAAAGTACTGCGCACGTACCTAAGTATCTGCTTCACGGCTGTCCAGTGAGTGACTGTAGGCCTTTCCATGTATCTACTCACTATTCCAACTTCATGAGCGATGTCCGGTGTTGAGTGCACCAGGTACCTTAGGCTACCAATTATGCTACGGTACAGAGAAGGGTCGACAGGTTTTGCACCGTCATTCTTCCTCAGTTTGAGCCGACACTCCATGGGTGTCTGACATCCATGGCACCCTTCGATTCCAGCAGCTTCAAGAATTTTCTCTGCATAGCTCCTCTGACACAGGGTTATAGAATCATTGGATTGAGTTACCTCGATGCCCAGATAGTAGCTCAGGAGACCGAGATCACTCATTTTGAACAGCTCTTGCATTTGAATTTTGAACTCGTCGATGGAAGTCTTGCTGGTGCCGGTGATGATGAGGTCGTCAACATACACACCCACTAGCAAAAATGAGTGTGCATCACCGCGGCGGTACACGGCATGCTCCAACGGGCTGCGCGTGAACCCCAACATGCTCATGGTCTCATCCAGCTTCGCATACCAGGCCCTCGGAGCTTGCCGCAGCCCGTAGAGCGCCTTCCGAAGCAGCAGAACCTGCTGCTCCTTGCCGACGGTGACGTACCCTGGCGGCTGCGCCACGTACACTTCCTCGGTGAGCTCAGCATTGAGAAAGGAAGATTTTACATCCATATGGTGCACCTCCCAGCCGGAGTGCGCGGCGAGCGCGAGAAGCAGCCGCATGGTCTCCATCCGTGCCACTGGCGCAAAAACTTCCTCGAAGTCCACGCCTTCACGCTGAACATAGCCTTTCTCCACCAAGCAGGCCTTGTATTTGACGATGTTGCCATCGGGATCGCGCTTGACGCGGTACACCCACTTCAAGCCAATGGCTTTGTGGCCGGCCGGCAAGTGGGCGAGCTCCCAGGTGCTGTTCTTGCCTATGGAGTCCATCTCCGCATCCATTGTCGCCTTCCAGGTCGCATCGCTCAACGCCTCAGTGATGTCGCGCGGCTCCTCTGCCGTGAGCAAGCACTGGTCGGGCTCCTCCCATACAGCCTCATGTTCTGTCTCGTCGAGAACATCGGAGAGGCGCCGGTACCGTATAGGTCCAGAGTCAACGTCGCGCCCATCATCATGCGTGGGCGGCGTGGCCCAACGCATCTCCCTCTCTGCAGCCGGCGTGCAAGGCTCGGTCGGCGACGTGCCGGGCGCCGGTGCGGCCAGCGTGTCGGCCGAGTTCAGCGGCGACCCCAATGGTGGCGTAGAGGGTGGTGGTGCCGCGCTCCTCGGTGCAGGCGTAGGTGAGCAGCCCGTGTCCAGCTCGTGCACACCATGGTCATTTGCATAGACCACAGTGAACGTCGTCGGCGTGGGCGCCGTGACCGCGCCCTATGCATTCCAAGTCCATGGCCTGCTCTCCTCAAATAAAACATCACGTGTGACTTGTACCTTTTGTGTAGCCGGATTGTACACACGATAGCCCTTGGTTCCTTCCTCGTAGCCTACGAAGATCATTGGGGTTGATCGATCCGAGAGCTTCGTCACTCCAGGGCCAAGCTTTTTGACATGTGCCACACACCCAAACACACGTAGGTGCAGCACGCTTGGCTTGTGGCCGTGCCAAGCCTCATACGGCGTCACCCCGTCGAAGCTCCGCGTGGGAGCTCTATTGAGAAGGTACACCACGGTCTTCACTGCTTCAGCCCAGAAATATGACGGCACGGCCATGCTTTTGAGCAGGCAACGCGCCATCTTGACGATGGTCTGATTCCGGCGTTCAACCACTCCGTTCTGCTGAGGGGAGTACGGGGTGGTCGTGTAGTGTTTGATGCCCAGCTGCTCGCAGTATTCTTTGAACTCAATGGAGTTGAACTCACCCCCCCGGTCAGACCGGAATGCACGAAGCCTGCATTTCCCCTCGTTCTCAGCCATTGCCTGCACTTTCTTGAACTTCTGATGAGCTTCATCCTTGGATTTCAGCAAGTCCAACCACATGTATCGACTGTAATCGTCAACTATCAGCAAGAAATACTGACTGCCACCCGATGTGGTTGGTGTGATTGGCCCACACAAGTCTGTATGAACAAGCTCAAGGCCTTTCTCTGCTCTGTATCCGGCCACTTGAGGAAAAGGGGCACAGTGCTGTTTGCCCAATGCACAACCATCACAGTACTCCTCGACGCGGTCAATGACTGGCATCCCGCGTACCATTTCCTTCGAAGACATGGCTCGCAAAGCTCTAAAGTGCAGGTGTCCCATCCTCGCATGCCATCGCCAGGTGACATCTTCAATCTTGGTGAGGAGACAGGCTGGGGCGTCGATGCTCAGTACGCCCGTGTACAATCTGCTCGTCGTCCGTTTGACGCGAGCCATGATGCGCCGGCCCGGATCTTGGATGGTCATGATCCCATCTTCAATCCCTATCCTGCATCCACCCTCATCCAACTAACCTACTGAGATGATATTGCTGCGTAAGCTGGGAATGTAATAGACTTCAGAGAGAGCACGTTGATCACCATTCTGGCAGCGAAACACAACGGCGCCCCTGCCCTTGATAGCCACCAGAGAGCCGTCTCCGAATTTCACTGTGCCGTGTACACCTTCATCAAGTGTAGAAAACATGTTCCTCTCCCCAGTCATATGGATGGACGCCCCTGTATCATAGTACCAAAGGCCATCGGGTGAAGGCATCGGAATTACTTTCTCCTCATTCAAGAACACAGCTTGGGGCGCCACTAGCTCAGGTGTAGAGACATTGGTGACCACGGCCATGAGCAGGCCCTGATCGTGTTCGTCGCGATCTTCGCGGACGAGGTTAGCCTGTTCCTTCTTCCCTTGTTCCTTTTGCTTCTCCAGCCATGACCAACAGTCGTTTTTCCAGTGTCCGACCTTGCTGCAATAATGGCATTTGCCCTTCTTCTTGCCGCCGCCCGCGCCGCTGTTGCCGGACGCCGGCTTCCCGCCACCGCCGCCGCCCTTGGCCGACGACTTGCCTGGTGACTTGCCCTTTCTGCCACTGCCGACGGACGATGATCCGCCACCGAACTTGTGCTCGCGAGCGGCCCACTCTTCGGCGGTGTACATGAGCTGGACGGTGGACTGCTTGGCGTCGTCAAGGTCATAGTAATCCTCACATGCAGAGAAACGTCCGACGAGTTCCGCAATGGACATGGTTTTCCGGTCGATCAGGGATTCGATCGCCATGGCCATCGGTCGGTACTTCCGCGGCACCACCCGGAGAAACTTTTGAACGGCCTTGTGCTCGGTGACGGGGTCACCGTATAGCTCCAGATCGGCGACGAGGGCGGCGAGACGCAGCCCGAAGTCCTCGACGGACTCCCCGTCTTTGAAGCGGAGATCCTCGAACTCCGGCCGGCGCACTTGCGCCTTGGCCTCGCAGGCGCGCTCACTGCCCATCCGCATGGTCTTGATTGTCTCCCACGCCATCTTCGCCGTGTCCTTCGCGGCCAGCACGCGCAGCACCTTCGGCGAGACGCCGGTGAGGATGATCTGCAGTGTGCGCCGGTCACCGTCCTCGTCGGCGGCGTCGTTGGTCACCGCAGTCCAGACGCGGGCGACCTGCAACTTAACTTGCATCACCAGCGCCCACTCCTGGTAGTTTGTGCGCGTGAGCATCATGGACGACCCCGACTCCTCTCGCACGACGCGCTCCACAACGCGGTACTCGCCGCTGCCGCTGCCGGAGAGGCGCGCGAGCAGTGCCTTGGATGAGGGCGTCTTCGATGGCGACCTCGTGCCGCCCTTGTTCTTCCCGTCCGCCTCGTCCCCGGACATGACCACGACGGATCAAACACCACCGCCTCGCCAAGGATCAAACACCCGGGCTCTGATGCCAATTGTCGTTGCCGGACCAGCGAGATCGAGAGAGATCGGGCGAGAGGAAGACGAACGAGAAGTCTACGAGAGAGTTTTGTGCTGCCTAACTGTCGCAGCTTTTTCGCCTTTTCTCTTTCCTTATTATCTGAATACAACTCCAGTCTCCCCTCCCGGTCTGGCCGCCATGATCCGCGCAGATCGCGCTGCCCCGCGATCACGTCCACAGCGAGAGCCTAACGACCAGGAGGGAGTAACAGAAACAGAAAGGAAATAAAAACTAGGAGAGCTTGCTATGTGAGCCTCCACATTCGACGTGCATGCATGGGTCACATCTGACCCAGCTGCCACGATTATTTTAAATGGAAAACTGTCTAGCCTATCCGACGTGAGCTTATGGCAAAGGCTAACAGAAAATGCTCGGATGCATGAGACGAACACGTATGCAAATGAGATGCATATGATGACATGATATGAGATGCATGATATGAACAAAATGCAAAATTAAAAACAAAACCCAACCACATAGGGAATATCATAGCACGTAGCCGAAAATGGCAAGAGTTGGAGTTACAAAGAAGGAAGGTTACATCCAGGGTGTTACACGGGAGGACTACCAAAGCTTCTTGATGGAGTATCGAGACTGCTTCGCCAGGAGTTACAAGGAGATGCCAGGTTTGGACCCTCGTGTAGCCACACACAAGTTGGCGATTGACCCACGGTTTCGTCCCATCAAGCAGCAACCACGACAGATACATCCACAACTTGAAGACGATGTCATCGCGGAGGTCGACAAGTTAATTGCTGTAGGTTTCATCAAGGAGACAAAGTATCCACGGTGGCTCGCTAGTATTGTCTCGGTGGAGAAGAAGAATGGGCAAATACGAATCTGCTAGGACTTCCGCGACCTAAATCGGGCTTGCCCAAAGGATGGCTTTCCTCTACCAATCCCAGAGATCATCATCGACTCCACCACCGGCCATGGCACACTTTCCTTCATGGAAGGTTCGGCAAGCTACAACTAGATCAAGATGGATCCTGATGACGCCATTGACACCGCTTTCAGGACCCTGAAGGGAAATTTCTACTACACCGTCATGCCATTCGGACTGAAGAATGCTGGTGCAACTTAGCAGCGTGCCATGACATGTGTTCTTGGTGATTTAATCCACCATTCGGTGGAATGCTACGTTGATGACATGGTAGTCAAAACCAAGGATCACAAGCATCATCAGAAGGATCTTCGAGTTGTCTTCGAGCGGCTACGTCAACATCAACTCAAGATGATCCCGATGAAGTGTGCCTTTGCTGTTCAGTCAGGCCTCTTCCTCGGCTTTGTTGTTCATGACCGAGGCATAAATATCGAGCCTAAGAAGATAAAGGCCACCCTCGATATGCTGCCGCCTCAAGATCTCAAAGAGTTGAGGTCATTGCAAGGGAAGCTTGCGTACATCAAGCGCTTCATCTCCAACCTCTCCGGACGCATCCAGCCCTTCTCAAGCCTCATGACGAAAGGAGCTCCGTTCGTGTGGGATGAAGGATGCCAACACGGATTCGATGAAATCAAAAGGTACCTCCTTAATCCACCTGTCTTGGCAACTCCCATACAGGGGCGCCCACTCATCCTATACATTGCAGCGCATCCTACTTTGGTAGGCGCTTTGTTCGCCCAAAACAATGACAAGGGAAAGGAGGTGGCGTGTTATAACTTGAGCCGCACCATGGTGGGGGCTGAGCGAAACTTCTCTTCTATAGAGAAGTTGTGCTTGGCACTAATATTTGCTTTGAAGAAGCTCAGGAACTACATGTTGAAGCATGAAGTCCAGCTCATCGCGAGGGCGGACCCCGTGAGGTACATTTTAAGTCGGCCCGCGCTCATGGGGCGACTTGGAAAATGGGCACTTATTATGATGGAGTTTGGCATCACCTTTGTGCCTCAAAAAGCAATCAAGGGTCAAGCCTTGGCGGATTTTCTTGCAGCGCACCCAATTCCAGATGACTCACCTTTTGTCACAGACCTCCCTGACGAGGAGGTTTTCAATGTCAACCTCGACGCGTCGTGGGAGCTTTACTTTGACGGTGCCTCCCGCATGGACGCCGACGCCGATGTTACCCCAAGACAAAGAGACGGTGCAGGTACCCCAAGACAAAGACACCACAAGGATGGGTGATGTATGTCAGGACCCCGACTCAGTACCACATCGATCTAGCATGTAACACATCATATCACTTTGCGGCCTCACACACGGTATCCCCACGGGTGTCGCCTTACCTTTCCCCGGGACCGTTTGCGCCTTTTGGCACACGTATATGACAGTGTCGCTAGCATCCATATGATAAGGAGCCCGGGCTGACATGGCTCGTCGTAAACCCAAAGTGGCACAGACTTACAGGGACAGGCATCCATGACCCAGCATCGAACGTGTCGGTCATCAGCGAGTGAATCCAGGCTGTAGCACTGGGCTAGCAGGACTCCGGTGAACCGGGCTGTAGCGGGCTAACAGGACTCCGGTATTCATCGCGTGACATTTCCCCGAAGGGACAGACACAGGAACGAAGAAGGACACATGCCGGCCAGCCTAAGTGTTCTGGAGCAGTAGCAAGCTACCATGGCTCGGTGGAAACACTAGGAGACATTTCCCGATAAGAGAGGCTACTAAAGATAAACAACTAGATAGTCAGATCCCGCACATACCAAGCATTTCAATAACATACACACAATATGCTCGATATGTGCAAACACAACATGGCATCACAACATGACTCTACGACTCAAGTAATTTATGCAATAGGCTCCGAGGAGCGAGATATTACAAACATGGGTCTCATGACCCAACAATCAGAGCATACAAATCAAAGCACAAGCGGAAGCTATCATGTCTGGGTACAGACATCTATAACTGAAAAGGGCTGAGAAGCCTGACTATCTACCAGATCCTGCCGGGGCACAAGATCGTAGCTGAGGTAACAAGCTAAACGTCGAAGTCCACGCGAAACTATTAGTGAGACCGAAGTCTCTCTGCAAAACATAAAATAGGCAAACGTGAGTACAAATGTACCCAGCAAGACTTACATCAGAACTAACTACATATGCATCATTATCAACAAAGGGGATGGTGGGGTTTAACTGCAGCAAGCCAGCTTTGACTCGGTGGCTATCCTGAACTACGACTGCAAGCGACTCTTTTGAGGTGGCGCACACGAGTCCACATATTCACCATATCAATACACCGCTATGGATCCGCTCCCGTCTCCCTACGAGAACGCCATCCATAGCACTCACGCTTATCTTGCGTATTTTAGAGTATCCACTTTCACTTGTCTATGAACTGATATAAGCAACCCAGAAGTCCTTTTCCGCGGACACGGCTATTCGAATAGATCATATTAACCCTGCAGGGGTGTACTTCTTCACACACGCTCTCACCACTTACCGCCGTTTACACGACATGTACTCGGCAACCTTCAAGCGGAAGCCCAACGTGGGCGTCGGCCACGGCCTACCTAAACACTCAAGTCTCTAGTCCAGGTTTATCGCCTATTCGGTTTCCATCCATGAGGAGATCCGGCCGGAGTTTCGCTCACAGCCCCAAACGATGTGAACAGGGTTCCCGAGACACCAAACGGGCGCCCGGTACACCGTGCCACGTGCCTACCGCATCACAGCCCACCCCTACGGTCAGCGCTGCCCACGGCCTCCAGCATACTACAAACACCAGAAACTACTTGCAACTCCTGGACAGAGGACAAGGGTGATCAAGAAGCCGAGAGGGTCCATTGGTTTCGGGCCCAATGCGTGGTAGTAGCTGAATCATGGATCACAAACACAGAACTCAGTTCCTGAGGACGGCTGCAATGAGACAACCCACCATGTACTCCTACATGGCCTCTCACCGCTACCTTTACCAAATCGTGTTCACACACTTAGCTCACATACAGTAGGACATGTTCACACGCCTCTGATTCATCCCCGATAAATCAGACCTGACTCAACTCTAAGCAGTAGCAGGCATGACAAACAAACATGAATGAGTAGGCATGACAAACAAACATTCCGCACGGCGGCGCGGCTCGGATTCGAGCTAGGGGCGATGGTTTGGCGCGCGGTTTGGCTCATTGGAACGTCCGCGACGCGGCGCATCCGGCGGTGGCTGTGGCCGCGGCTGGGGTGGCCGGTAGCAGCAACTACGGCGAGCGAGGCGGCGGCCGGAGCTCGGGCCAGCACGACGCGGTGGCTGCAGCGCGTTAGCCGGAGAGCAGAGGAGCGCATCGGGACCCTGGGAACCTGAAGAGCACGCGGGAGCTACTGGAGCGAGCGGAAGAGCTCCGGGGCGCGAGGTTCGCCGGCCATGGCGATGGCCGGAGCTTGGTGCTTGCGGGGACAGCAGCTACGTCATGAGAACGAGCAGGGGGTCAGAGGGGAAACATAGAGGAGCTCACAGGGGTTGCGACGGTGGCCTCGGGGAGCTCGGGGAGGCGTCGGAGGCGGCGAATCGACAGCGGCGGTCCTCGGTGGCCGAGGAGGGGGAAAACGTCGGGACGGCACTTCGGGGCTTCTCCGGTCGCGTGAGCCGACTGGGAGGTCGAGGGAGGCACTGCGGAGCTCAGGAGCGCGTCGGGGAGGAGAGGGGGTGGCGGTGGCCGCGAGGGAGCTCGTCGGTGGCGGCGGCTCCGTTCGGTCCGGGCGAGAGAGAGGGAACAGAGAAGAGAGGGGATGCAGCGGGGGGGGGGAGGAAGAGGAGCGAGGGGACACGAGGCCTCGTCGTGGCGTTGCTAGGGAGGCCGGGGGAAGCAGGAGGTGGCCGGGAAGCAGGAGGTGGCCGAGGCTTCTCAGGCGCGCGCCACGCCTCGCCTCTGTTCGTCCTCCTGGCAGAGGAGGAAGAGGACAAGGGGGAGGAGGTGGGCTGGGCCGGCCAGATGGAGCTGGGCCATGTAAGTGGCGCCAGGTAAGTGGCCCAGTGGCTTTCTGCTCTGTTTTATATTTTTTCTTCTATTTTGTTTTATTTAATTTATTTTGCCACTGTTTTGAATTTAAAATAATTCAAACAATGCCAAAAAACTCCTCTGAATATTTTATATTGCTAGATGGACTTTTCCAAAAGCTTATAAAATATTTCAGGGGTATTTGAAATTATATTCTAATTATATGAATATAATTCAAATTCAAATAGCTAATGAATTAAATCCAAAGTCCCAAAAATAAATCCTTAAAAATGTTCAATATTTTGGTTGGGACCAGAACCCTTACCAAAAATTATCTAACATTTAAGAAGAGCACTTTGGAGCAATGAATGAGATTTCTAGGGTTTTTGCCCCTCTTTTATTTAAGTTTTTGAGGCTTCCAAAATTCCTCAGTTCAGGTTTCAATAATTTAAACATGATGCACACATGAAGCTAGCCTAGAGCACTACCAGCAGCTAGGGATGTGACAACTCACCCCCACTAAACAAGAATCTCGTCTCAAGATTCAAGCGTAGGGTAGGGAAGGGGAAACGGAAACTAGTACAATCTTCACGATCCAGGTTGCACTTCAAATGAACGTTGATTTGAACACCATCTTTGCCTTGTCGTCTTGCTCTGAGAAATCCTGCCAACATGACCTGGAGGGAAGGAGACTCTAGAAGGGTCGATCTTCTCGAAGATCGAACAACTCACGGAATGAGACATAGCAACATCTCTTGAGCTGGGAGACGAAGCACAGATCTGAAGAAATGGAGTGAGACAAATGACGAGGGTTCACTAGGTAGACAACAACTTCACGCTTAAGGTGGTAATCGGTTGTCAACGTAGCGAGGAGTTGAATTGCCATGATACCATAATGATACACCTTAGGGAAGGTGACTCGTAGATATACCCCCTTAAGTGGCAAACAGAATTACCTTTGATTCAAAGATCATTGAAACTCTTTATACCAGCCTAAGGCAATCACAAGCGATCATTTGGAGGGGGTCGGTAGAATGGCATACTCGGACTTGGATGATGTGGATTACCTTGTTGAAGACAACGTAATGGATGAATTTGCTTATCACCAGAAATGGAAGAGACCCATGGTAGAATGGCACATTGGCGGTGCAAGCTGGGAACAAAATGCAAATGATGGGAATGATTCTGGTAACTGGGGAAGAACCCAACAATAGAGAGTGAATTCACTGTTTGAATAGATCATAGCATAACCGAGGAAACTGAGAGGAATCCTAGTTAGAGCCGATGATAACACGTAGCGCTTGTGCGTGCTCTCAAGAACTTGAGCATTTCCACAATCATCAAGATTCTACCAATATCCGTGTCAAGGATCCTGGCAACACAACTTGCTACCATGATGAATGATGATGGATGATGCAGATGCAAAGGAAGATAACACCTTCTCAGATTACACCTTAGCAAAGCCAAGGAACAAAATCTGGATGATCGACCGAGAGACATTTAGCACTCCGCTTCTAATGTTCTCCTTGATGTGCTAATGTAACCCATTCATAGAAATGGTCTGGTATCTAGGACATCAAGTAAAAAGGTCGGACTTCGGGATCTCAAAATCCATAGGGGCAAGTAGGGAGTAAATCCTACAAAATCCCTATGGGGAGGTGGCCAACTTCCTCAATCAAGATATTATAATAATAGGTCTTCCGGTTGGTTGTGTTGGCCACGACATCCACTTTACCGGTTATCGAGGGACCAATATTATAGTTCTTGGAAAATGTTCCAACCATCATATCTGCCTGAGATTCAGATCTGGTTGGTGTTAGGATATTCCAGACTCATCGAGTCTAGGAAGAAAAATGAAAGTTTGCAACACAAATCGACGAGATGACGTTGCGAGATTCTCGGGGAATGAACTACGATAGTAAGCTCCAAAACATGAGCTAGTTCTGCTACAAACATGTGAACACGTTGTCCCAGACAAGCATGACCACGTGGTAGTCTTATAATAAAACACTACCGAGTTCAGGTGGGGAACCATCGATGAGGATATAAAATCCTTGCATAAGGCATGCTCTTAAGAAGGAACTTCTTCTCCTTGAACAAATCAATCAGTAGCTTGGTGTGCTCGGAACACATATGGAATGAAGGTTGCAAGTCTCCAGACCACAGAATACTTCGCACGTATGCATGACTGACTTGGGATGATTCCAGAGGAAGCAAAACTAACTTTCTCAAATCCACGGCGGCAACTTTCACCAAATGCACGTGTACAAGAGGAAGTCACTCCTTTCATCAAACAAATACTTCATGAGCTAGCATGAAGAAAATGCTTTCAAAAGTTTCCAACACTAGCTTAATGTCCAACAAAATCATGGAGGAGATAAGGATGTTGTCAATGGGCTCAACAACAATTCATCTGGGTTTCCTTTTAAAAGGAATTCCATAGTTAAGTGAACAAGTGATAGCATTGGTCAGGCCAAAGATGTAATGGTGTATGCTCGAGGAAAAACCACGAGTAAGACAACATTACGAATATCGTTGGTTCTGATTTGATTTGATGATAGCCCACACTCAAATCAAAGGATTGATAAGACAATAGGTCCAGCAAGTGATCATAGGGACCAATCGATGAAGATATCATCTTTCTTCAACACACACACACACACAGGATATCCCTTAAGATGAACTAAATCGGACAAGCTTCTATCTTCCAACTCTCCAAGTTGATGCATAGCTTAACCAACTAGCGCAGGGGTATCCAACACGGATTCTTGGAGAAAGGGTGGTTTACAGGATAAACCAACTTGATCACGAGCTTAAAATAATAGTCAGGTGACAACCTGGTGATACTTTCGAGAAGATATTCGGAAAATCACGAACCACCGATATGTTACTAAGATCGAGAACAATCTTGCTTTTCAGGGCAAGATGATATGATCAAATGAGTGAGGACTTGACACAATCCTAACTCATTGATCGAAGGGTGCACCGGAAATAAGGACTAGATAGCACGATCAGTCTTAGAATGATGATTCAATAACCAACATACTAGGAATAAGATTATTGTCCATTAACTACCAAGCAATGGGGTTGCTTGGAGTATTGAGTTCACACATCATGATTCACTTGTCGGCACTCCGGCTGCAACAACACGGAACCGAGGAATGAAAAAGGATGGCGAGAAGTATCACTATGTCAAGAATTCACAAGAGGTGGTGCAATTCTCATGAAATTCCTATCATAAAGAAGGTAATACTTCAGGGTAGAGCAGACCAGAAGCTGGATTGTAACTTGATCTGCGGAACACAACTACTTTGACCCAATCCTAAATATGGATGAGGTACTGGAGTTTGTTTCTCCAAGTCATTCAGGACAGAATGGCTTGACGGACCACAAGAGTAATAAGCATTGATAAACGAACGCACGCATACTCTTGACTATCATTTGATAGACGAGGGTCAGAATGCAACTAAAGAGATCAACTCAAAGGATCATATAATTTTCTGAGTTGTGGACGCATAGATTAGTATGTCGAACCAAGTTCAACATGTTTCTTCCGGATAACCCATGCAGAAAGGTAGAACTGGCAGAGTCACGATTTATGAATGGAGAACTCCTCAAGAATAATCCTGTTGTGATATTTCAGTTCAACGAGGAACTTCTGCCATAAGTAGTTCATGGTATTTGGAAGAAGAAGATACCACGGACTTCAAGGACTATCGCAAAGGTTACTAATATCCTAAAGGCATAAGCAATTACTATCAACATGAAGTAGGTAGAGTGAATCTCCAGTTCAAGAACCCAGGAACAGAATACCTATTACTAAATAGCATCACGGGATGCTTTCGAAAAGGATGGCCAGAATCATCACACTGGAAACACAATTCATGGCTAGACCACTAGATGATCCCCTGAGACACCTAGGGTCATAATAATTATTCCAACATAAAGGTCGAGGCAGTAGAATACCTCAACTCAACAATTAGTGTGATTGAGCTGGCATGAAGGAGCATCGAAACCAGAGGCAAAGGATTTTGCAAATGCATCAGACTATTTAGAAACCTGGAATGACTCGGACACCATAACGGCTGTAAATGCTCAGAAAAGATTTGAGACATTCACAAAAATGGTGGCATAACCACTCAGAAGCACAATATCAAGGTTTCGAGATCAACAATTAACATACGGAAGTAGTAGGAACTGAACTGAGACTTAAATCCAACAATCTTATAAGTCTACGGATTAGAAACACGTGATCCTGATAGAAAGAAGAGAAAACCTAGTTCTTAATCCCCGTAGAAGAGAAGATGATGACTCAGATCAGAAGGGTATAAGGTATAAGGAGTAAAAGAGCCTTACGTTCCATCCCACAATCAATTCCCTTATATAACTAAAGAATTTCTAGACTCAACTTCGACCAGTTTGGCTTGGTAATCCTACAGGCAGTCAAGCTCTGATACCAACGCTGTCAGGACCCCGACTCAGTACCACATGGATCTATCATGTAACACATCATATCACTTTGCGGCCTCACGCACGGTATCCCCACGGGTGTCGCCTTACCTTTCCCCGGGACCGTTTGCGCCTTTTGGCACACGTATATGACAGTGTCGCTAGCATCCATATGATAAGGAGCCCGGGCTGACATGGCTAGTCGTAAACCCAAAGTGGCACAGACTTACAGGGACAGGCATCCATGACCCAGCATCGAACGTGTCGGTCATCAGCGAGTGAATCCAGGCTGTAGCACTGGGCTAGCAGGACTCCGGTGAACCGGGCTGTAGCGGGCTAACAGGACTCCGGTATTCATCGCGTGACATTTCCCCGAAGGGACAGACACAGGAACGAAGAAGGACACATGCCGGCCAGCCTAAGTGTTCCGGAGCAGTAGCAAGCTACCATGGCTCGGTGGAAACACTAGGAGACATTTCCCGATAAGATAGGCTACTAAAGATAAACAACTAGATAGTCAGATCCCGCACATACCAAGCATTTCAATAACATACACACAATATGCTCAATATGTGCAAACACAACATGGCATCACAACATGACTCTACGACTCAAGTAATTTATGCAATAGGCTCCGAGGAGCGAGATATTACAAACATGGGTCTCATGACCCAACAATCAGAGCATACAAATCAAAGCACAAGCGGAAGCTATCATGTCTGGGTACAGACATCTATAACTGAAAAGGGCTGAGAAGCCTGACTATCTATTAGATCCTGCCGGGGCACAAGATCGTAGCTGAGGTAACAAGCTAAACGTCGAAGTCCACGCGAAACTATTAGTGAGACCGAAGTCTCTCTGCAAAACATAAAATAGGCAAACGTGAGTACAAATGTACCCAGCAAGACTTACATCAGAACTAACTACATATGCATCATTATCAACAAAGGGGATGGTGGGGTTTAACTGCAGCAAGCCAGCTTTGACTCGGTGGCTATCCTGAACTACGACTGCAAGCGACTCTTTTGAGGTGGCGCACACGAGTCCACATATTCACCATATCAATACACCACTATGGATCCGCTCCCGTCTCCCTACGAGAACGCCATCCATAGCACTCACGCTTATCTTGCGTATTTTAGAGTATGCACTTTCACTTGTCTATGAACTGATATAAGCAACCCAGAAGTCCTTTTCCGCGGACACGGCTATTCGAATAGATCATATTAACCCTGCAGGGGTGTACTTCTTCACACACGCTCTCACCACTTACCGCCGTTTACACGACATGTACTCGGCAACCTTCAAGCGGAAGCCCAACGTGGGTGTCGGCCACGGCCTACGTAAACACTCAAGTCTCTAGTCCAGGTTTATCGCCTATTCGGGTTCCATCCATGAGGAGATCCGGCCGGAGTTTCGCTCACAGCCCCAAACGATGTGAACAGGGTTCCCGAGACACCAAACGGGCGCCCGGTACACCGTGCCACGTGCCTACCGCATCACAGCCCACCCCTACGGTCAGCGCTGCCCACGGCCTCCAGCATACTACAAACACCAGAAACTACTTGCAACTCCTGGACAGAGGACAAGGGTGATCAAGAAGCCGAGAGGGTCCATTGGTTTCGGGCCCAATGCGTGGTAGTAGCTGAATCATGGATCACAAACACAGAACTCAGTTCCTGAGGACGGCTGCAATGAGACAACCCACCATGTACTCCTACATGGCCTCTCACCGCTACCTTTACCAAATCGTGTTCACACACTTAGCTCACATACGGTAGGACATGTTCACACGCCTCTGATTCATCCCCGATAAATCAGACCTGACTCAACTCTAAGCAGTAGCAGGCATGACAAACAAACATGAATGAGTAGGCACAACAGGGCTCAAACAACTCCTACTCATGCTAGTGGGTTTCATCTAATTACTGTGGAATGACAGGTCATGCAGAGGATAAAGGGGTTCAGCTACCGCAGCAAGTAACAGATGAATCGATGTTGTCCTAATGCAGTAAAAGAGAGCAGGAGCGAGAGAGTGGGATTTTATCGGAATGGACAAGGGGGTTTTGCTTGCCTGGCACTTCTGAAGATAACATTGAGTCTTCATCAGTGTCAACGATCACATCATCGGTATCACGTCTATCGAGAGGGGACAAATACCGGCAACACAGAAGGGAACACAATCAATGCAATGCACAATATGATGCATGATCATGACATGGCAAAATGAATGTGTTTTGAGCTAATGCAACTAAAACCCGATTAAATGAAGTTGGTTTGAATCCAAGATTCAAATTCAAACTCCATATGTGGATATTTAAATGCCATTTAATTGATTTGTGCTAAACAGCATCTATAAGTTGTTCTAACATGCATGAAAATGGTACAGATGGATTCCTTGAATTTTTCTGATAATTTTTCATATATAAATTATTTAATTTGGAGTTACGGTTGAATTTCTATGAATTTTAGAAGTTTATACAATTTTCTGGAATTTCCTGATTATTTTTAAATCCAGAAAATACTTATTGCGTCAGCCCCACGTCACAGTGACGTCAGCAGGGTCAACTGGGCGCCCCAGGTCAAACCTGACGTGTGGGGGCCACACGTCAGTGACACAGGAGCTAATCCCGGTCAAACCCAGCGCTAACTGAGGTTTGACCAGGGGTGGGCCCCACAGTCAGTGGCCTAGGGGGTTGATTAGGGCGTCATTAGCGCTAATTAAGCATGCCACGTCGGCAGTCGCCGGAGTATCGCCGGCGGCGACCATTCCGCACGGCGGCGCGGCTCGGATTCGAGCTAGGGGCGATGGTTTGGCGCGCGGTTTGGCTCATTGGAACGTCCGTGACGCGGCGCATCCAGCGGTGGCTGTGGCCGCGGCTGGGGTGGCCGGTAGCAGCAACTACAGCGAGCGAGGCGGCGGCCGGAGCTCGGGCCAGCACGACGCGGTGGCTGCAGTGCGTTAGCCGGAGAGCAGAGGAGCGCGTCGGGACCCTGGGAACCTGGAGAGCACGCGGGAGCTACTGGAGCGAGCGAAAGAGCTCCGGGGCGCGAGGTTCGCCGGCCATGGCGATGGCCGGAGCTCGGTGCTTGCGGGGACGGCAGCTACGTCACGAGAACGAGCAGGGGGTCAGAGGGGAAACATAGAGGAGCTCACAGGGGTTGCGACGGTGGCCTCGGGGAGCTCGGGGAGGCGTCGGAGGCGGCGAATCGACAGCGGTGGTCCTGGGCATGAATTCAAAGCCAAGTCTAACATGTCATGCATGTAACCTGGGCACGTACAAATAGTATTAAAATGCTTCTGTACCGGCAAGCTTGCACGCGTACATACCCGAATACCCCATGTACGTATACATCTTGTATGTACATATTCGGGTATCCACGGCCGGCCGATGAGCGTCTCCAACTATGTCACACCCTAGCTAGTCATGCATTAGAGTGCTGCATCATGTTTACTCTTTCATCAGAAACTTGAAATGGGGATGACAGAACCCCCAGTCCCCTCTGAAACCAACTAGGGTTTACTAAAATAATTTTCAATGAACCTGAAATGCCCTTCTAAAATGCCCATCATTTTTGCCTTGGTTCAGAACCTCTGCCAAAAGTGGTGCACATTTTCCTAGGCCATCCTAGGGTTTTGAATTAAATCATAGCTATTTGAATTTGGGCATTTAAAATAATATAAAATATTTAAATGCTCAAATATCTCCAAACTAAAATGTTTCATGTTGGAAATAATCCAACTATGAGCCAGGAGTAGTTTGGTGATTTTTGGAGTTGCCTAGGTATTTTATTTAATTCAACAAAGTTGCAGATATATTAAATAAAAACAGAAAACAGAAAATAAATAAAGGGAGAAGCTTACCTGGGCTCCTCCCTGTGCGGCCCAGCCCAGCCGGCCCAGCACTGTGCTGGCCCGTGCCAGCCAGCTGCTTCCCCTCGCCAGAGCAGGCAGGGAGGTGAGCATGGCGCGCCCGAGCTCGCCACGCACCACCCAGCCTCTCTGCATCGCCCTGGTCGCCGTTGCGCCGCGTGGATCGTCTTCTGGTCGTCGCCCCGACCTCGCCGACACCCCATTCACTCTCCCCCGGCTCTCCCTCGCTCTCTCTCTCTCACGGCCGAAGCTCACCGTCGCCGCCGTTCGCCTTAGCCACCGTCTCCGACCACCCCTCGCTCCCCCGACCAGCTCAGGAGCTCCGCCTCGACTCCCTCTTCCTCCCCACCGCTCCACGAGTCCCCGGAAGCCCTGCATCGCCGCCACGTCGCCGTTCCCCTCTTCGGGCTCCGATCACCGTCGCCGACGAATTCGCCGTCTCCAGCGCGTCCCCGAGCCCGTTTCGACGCCCACTGCAACCGCGGTGAGCTACGCCACCGTTTCCCCCTTCTTCCCTGCTCTCTCCCGACCCCTAGGCCCTAGCCCCACCGCGGCCGAAAGCTTCACGCCGCCGGCGATGTCGCCGTCGTGGCCACGGTCGCCGTAGCGCCCAACCGAGCTCACCATCGTGCTCCACATCTCACTAGGAGCACGTAGCACGCACCAACGCTACCCCAAACCCCCTGCAACACCCCTCCCGTGCACGACCGAACCCCGGCGGCCGCAACCGAGCTCGCCGCCGTCGACTCCGGCCACCCCGACCCCGACGGACTCCGCCAAGAGCCGCGGGTCGTCCTCAGCTTCACTCCGGTGGCCTCCGCGGTTCATTTGGTGGCCGAAACGAACAAAACCACTATCGCCACCGCAATGATGGTCGCCGCCGGCCAGAACTCCGGCGAGCTGACGTGGCCTAGTTAATTAGCCACTAACCCACCACCTACTGACGCTGACAAGTGGGCCCCAGGGCTTAGTCAAAGCTAACCAGCCCGGGTCAACACGGGATTAGCCCCTGTGTCACTGACGTGTGGACCCCACACGTCAGGTTTGACCCGAGCCAGCCCTGTTGACCTGCTGATGTCACTGTGACGTCAGGCTGACGCAGTAAATGATATTTCTGGATTTAAATTAAATCAGGAAATTCCAGAATATTAGTTAAACTTCAAAAATTCATAACTTTTATTCTGTAACTCCAAATTGGACAAATTATATATGAAAAATGATCAGAAAAATCCATCTATCCATCTGTACTATTTTCATGCATGATCAAACAAGTTAAATTGATGTTTTAAACAGAACAAGAAAAGGCACTTTAAAAGGCCATATTTGAATTTGGAATTTGAATCTTTGATTCAAATTTGCTCAAACACTTCTGGCTTTAGTTGCATTAGCCCAACACACTCATATTGCCATGTTTCATGCATGCATCATATTGTTGCACATTGTTTGGTGATGCCCGTGTATCGTTATCCTTTGCGACAGGATCTGTCCCCGAGGAGTACCGTGACTACCCTAACAAAGAACCGTATCCGTGCAACGAACCATCAGGCAAGCAACCAACCATTTGATCATATCGATACAATCCCATGTTCTCTCTCCTGCTCTCTTTTACTGCATTAAGACAACGCGATTCAAACTGCTGTGTGCTACGGTAGTTGAACCCATTTCCTCTGCATGACCTGTCATTGCCACAGTAACTAGATGAAACCCACTAGCATGTGTAGGAGTTGATTGAGCCCTATGTATGTGTTGTTCCTACCTTGCTATGCCTGCTATGCTTAGAGTCGTGTCAGGTCTGGTTCATCTGGGTGATGGGCTAGAGTGAAATGATTATGTCGGTAATGAGAGTGGTGTGGTGAACACGATTTGGTAAAGGTATCGATGAGAGGCCATGTAGGAGTACATGGTGGGTTGTTTCATTGAAGCCGACCTTAAGCACTGAGATCTGTATGTGTGATTTAAGATTCAGCTACTACCATGCATTGGGCCCGAAACCAATGGACCCTCTCGACTTCTTATTCACCCTAGTTCTCCGTCCAGGAGTTGCAAGTAGTTTCTGGTGTTTGTAGCCTACTGGAGGCCGTGGACAGCGCTGACCGTAGGGGTGGGCTGTGATGCGGTAGGTACGTGGCACGGTGTACCGAATACCCGTTAGGTATCTCGGGAACCCTGTTCACATCGTTCGGGGCCGTATGGGAAACCTCGGCCGGACTCCCTGCGGATGGAACCTGAATAGGCGATAAACCTGGACTGGAGGCTTAGGTGATTAGGTAGGTCGTGGCCGACACCCACGTTGGGCTTCCGCTTGAAGGTTGCCGAGTACATGTCGTGTAAACGACGGTAAGTGGTGAGAGCGTGTATGAAGAAGTACTCCCTGCAGGGTTAACATGATCTATTCGAATAGCCGCGTCCGCGGTAAAGGACTACTTGGTTGCCTATACAGTTCATAGACAAGTAAATGGAAACTGATAAAAGCCTCAAGATAAGTGTGAGTGCCGAGGATGGCTCTTCCGTAGGAAGACGGAGGTGGATCCTCGGTAGTGTATTGAAGTGGTGAATAGTGGACTCGTGTGCGCAAAACTGTTTCAAATGGAGTATCGTAGGATAGTCTAGCCAAGAGTCAAAGCTGGCTTGCTGCAATAACTCCACCAACCCTTCTTGATAACTATGCATGTATGTAGGATCTGATGTAAGTCTTGCTGAGTACCTTTGTACTCATGTTGCTATAATCTACATTTTTACAGAAGACGCTGCAACCGCTTCTGATGGGTTCTATGTAGATGTTGACATCAACGAGTAGGCTAAAGACCCAGGTGGTGACCCTGAGCTTGTGAAGGACCACATAGTATAGCCAGGCTTTCCAAGCCTCTTTTATTTTACTAGTTGTCTGTACTCAGACAAGTTACTTCCGCTGTTGGCTTGTATGACTGTATAACTTGTATGTTGGGTCGTGAGACCCGTACCTTTGTGTGTATGTTATGTATGGCTCACTGAGCCTTAAATAAAGTACTTGTGTCGTAGAGTCATGTTGTGATGCTTCGTTGTATTTGCACATATCGAGCATATTGTGTGTATGATTGAAATGCTTGGTATGTGTGGGATCTGACTATCTAGTTGTTTATCTTTAGTAGCCTCTCTTACCGGGAAATGTCTCCTAGTGTTACCGCTGAGCCATGGTAGCTTGCTACTGCTCTGGAACACTTAGGCTGGCCGGCATGTGTCCTTCTTCGTTCCTGTGTCTGTCCCTTCGGGAAATGTCACACTTTGAGTACCGGAGTCCTGTTAGCCCGCTACAGCCCGGTTTACCGGAGTCCTGCTAGCCCAGTGCTACAGCCCGGACCCACTTGCTGATGACCGACACGTTCGAAGCTGGGTCATGGATGCCTGTCCCTGTAAGTCTGTGCCACTTTGGGTTTACGACTAGTCATGTCAGCCCGGGCTCTTTATCATATGGATGCTAGCGACACTATCATATACGTGAGCCAAAAGGCGCAAACGGTCCCGGGAAAAAGGTAAGACGACACCGTGGGGATACCGTGCGTGAGGCCGCAAAGTGATATGAGGTGTTACCAGCTAGATCGATGTGACATCGAGTCGGGGTCCTGACAAACTACCCACAATACCCGGCAGGCCAGCACGATGGAAGTGGATCTGAACTGGAATACCTACGTGAAAAACAAAGCTAACATGTTTCTTGCCCCAAAATCACAAAGGAATCGGCCACCTACAGCTACCCGTGTGCTTCAAGAAGGTCGATATAGAAGAAAGAAGAAAGGAACTGGCCAATTGGCAGCCATCTAAGGTATGTGCGAGATTGGCTTTCCGTTTCTTTGTACAGACTTGGGTGTCAAGAAGAATTATTACAAGGAAAGGAATCGGCGGCTGTGGTTCGGTTGCCAGACATGCAACTCCACGGGCTTGCTATATAAAGCTCGCGAAGGCAAGGTAGGCAGGGGCACGCAGGTAGCCGGCGTATAGGTTTTGTGCCATGCTTCCAGGAGGAGACGGCGTGGCGGAACTGAAGCTCACAACTATGTAGCCCGAGTCAAGTTCATGGCGAACAAGTCTCTCCGGTGCACAAGTCCTTGGCGTCCCGATCGCGGCGAACATGTCATTGGTCTTTCTTACTGAAGGAGACGGCATAGCGGAACTAGAGCTCGTGACGATGTAGCCCGAGTCAAGTCCACGGCGAACAGGTCTCTTCGGTGCACAAGTCCTTGGCGTCCCGATCGCGGCGAACTGGTCTCTTCGGTGCATAAGTCTTTGGCGTCCCGATTGCACGAACAGGTCTCTTTGATGCACAAGTCTTTGGCGTCCCGATCGTGGCGAATAGGTCGGTGGTCTTGCTTACCGGAGGAGACGGCATGGAGCAGTCGGATCTCACCAACGACGCAGCCCAACCGCTGGCCCAGGTGCTCTACCACGGCGGCCTACATGCCGCCGACGAACAGGTCGCGACGCACAGCTCATGGCGAACATGTCTCTAATGCATAGGTCCGTGATGTTCCGATCACAGTGCACATGTCATGACGCATGGGTCCTTGGCGAAAAGGGTCCAATCTACAGGTCCATCGTTCGTAGGCGTACAGGTCACCCCTTTTGATGGTTTCACCCACCCAAGGTGATGCGGCCACCTTTGGTCGACCCCGTAGGGAGGGGCCCTTGTCCTAGCAGACCAACCAATATGGGTTCCAACTGATAGAAGGCGCCGCAACCACTTTGATCATCTATCCACAAGTTCAACAGGTGGTGCCCTCAGATATAGAGAACTATCATAAACTTGGCGTTCAATCCACTACTAGGAAAACGGCTATAGCTAATATGGACATTAATGGCGCACAATGTATGTGGTGCGCCACTGCTATATAGTAGTGGCGCACGAGATAAAGGTACGCCATTATTGGCCAAATTACTAATGGCGCACCTAGTGTGTGGTGCGCCATTACTAGTTTTGAAAAGAAAGATAAAAAATATTAGCAGTGGCGCACCAGGGGTTAGTGCGCCATTACTAGTTTTAACTAGTAATGGCGCACTTGCCACTGGTGCGCCACTACTAACATTTGCACATCACACGTCTGAGTCTTACAAAAACTTTAGCAAATGCCCCCCCCTTGTGGACCGCCTTTTCAGTTTCAAAAAAATAAAAGAAAATGATAAAAATGTCAAAAAAAATAAAAGAAAATAAGATTCCCATGTGATATGTGGTCTAGTTGTTAGCAAAATTTACAAACATGAATTTTCGACTTTTTTGCAAAATCTCTCGAGAATTTGTAAAATGGACATAACTTTTGCGTACGAACTCCTAGGAACACCGTTGAAGATTTGTAGAATCCTCAAAAACCTAACAGAAAAAAGTTACGGGGCTTTCAAGATCTGGAGAGGCAAAAAAAAAACTCAGTAATGGCGCACCTGCCCATGGTGCGCCATTATTATCTTCCTGCCTTCAAAATTCAAACTATATCGAAAAAATAAAAAAAAAGTTAGTAATGGCGCACCTGCCTAAGGTTCGCCATTACAACCTTCTCGCCTTAAAAATTCAAAATAAATAAAAAAATAAAAAAAGTTAGTAATGGCGCACCTGCCTAAGGTTCACCATTACAACCTTCTCGCCTTAAAAATTCAAAATAAATCAAAAATATAAAAAAAGTTAGTAATGGCGCACCTGCCCACGGTGCGACATTACTATGCCGTATATCGGGGTCCTCTCCTCCTTACCTCTTCATTTTTCTCCTCCACTCCACCTCTCCTCCACTCCATCTCCTCCTCTCCTCCACTCCATCTCCCCTCCTCTCCTCCACCATACTCCCCTCCTCCTCTCTGGCGACCTCCTCCTCCTCCCTCCTCTCCTCCTCCTCCCTCCTCTCCTCCCCTCACCTCACGGTTTCTCCTCCCTCCTCTCTGGTGATCTCCTCCTCCCTCCTCTCCGGTGATCTCCTCCTCCCTCCTTTCCGCTGAGCTCCTCCTCCATCCTCTCCTCCCCTCCCCTCACGGTTTCTCCTCCCTCCTCTCCGGTGAACTCCTCTCCGGTGACCTCCTCCTCCTCTCGGGCGATGTAGGCGAGCTCGTCTCCGGTGACCGCCTCCTCCTCCTCTCCGACGATGTAGGCGAGCTCGTCTCCGGTAACCACCTCCTCCTCCTCTCCGACGATGTAGGCGAGCTCCTCTCCGGTGACCTCCTCCTCCGTCCTCCTCTCCTCGTCATGGTCTCTCCTCGGCCCTCCTCTCCGACGAAATCCTCTCCAGCAAAAGAACATACAAGATCTAAACACGAGAACAAAATTTGAAAAAATATCGTGAAAAAAATGAGCAAAAAAATCACGATCCAGATCCAAATTCAAAATTCAAAAATAGCAAGGGCGCACGGTGGGGGATAGACAGTGCGCCACTACTATTTTCCCGCCTTCAAAATTCAGAAAAAATTCAAATTTTTTTTACCAGTGGCGCACCTGTAGCAATAGTAATGGCGCACTACAATGTGCGCCACTATTACCTGCAATACTAATGGCCCACCAGAGGTGCGCCATTAGTATTTGTCACTAGTGGCATTTTTAATAGTGGCGCACCTATAGTGCGCCATTAATAGCCAAAATAGGTGCGTGGCTAACAGCCTTTTTTTTAGTAGTGATCAAGTGAGGCGCACTTATCACGGTGGGCAGATTCTTGGCGTACAGGTCTCGACGTACAGGTCCATGGAATCGCCGACGTTCAGGTCACCCTTTGTCATAGCTCCAACCAAGGCGACACGGTCTCCGCGACACCACCTTTCCATGGTCCTGTGAGGCGGTGCCCTTGTCTTGGCGGACCGTCGTAAACTCGGCGTCTAGCCGGGACGAGGCGCCAACCACACCGGTCATGCCGATGTGAGCGTATGACGGTTTTACACTGACGCCGGTCTCCTAAACAACTTATTCCCGCGAGGCATACCCCTTGCATACCCCACGAGTCTGATAGGTCGTCTAGAAGTGCAAGCCGAGCAGGACCCATGCAAATTCAACCACAACTACATCATTGCCGCCAAGACCGACGAGGCGTGCCGATGAGAAAGACGTGGCTAGCACAAAGCCATGTTTTGAGCGGCACATGTACCGACTTGGACACGGGCTCTGCCGCTACCAACACACCACTATCATCATGCATGGAGAATGCAAAGCAAAGACGACGAAGACGACCACACGGCTTAATCGGAGGTATCCCGTGGAGTAGCCCATAGGAGTAATTAACCGGGAGCCTTCCGAGGCCCGGGAACAAGAGACCGCAATCGTTACAGTCAGGCTGGTCGCGCTAGTAGGCCACGGACCGCATATGCAACGGGAACTTGTAATTTTTTTTCTCCGGTGAGAGATTAATAAAATGCATGTTTCCCTATGTTTATTTGTGTACTTGGTACACTGGCACGCCCGCAATGTTTTATTTCCACTGGTGCATAGAGAGATAATAATACAATAACCTACGTTATTTTTATTATTTCTCGTGTCAAACATTGCATGGGACCTAAGCATGCAACCAAGGAGACAAATTTGAATTTTTCAACCAATTAATATGCATTAGAGCATGTGCATGTAGTTCAAATTTGAATTATGCACATAAATGCATTGAAAGGTCAATTAATGCATAAAAATGTCCAAACAAACCCCCAAAAATTCCAAAATTTAACACAACACTCCTGTTGTTCTATGTTGACACTAGAGCAAAAGTTGAAATCAAGAAGAGGCAACCTATATCGTTTCATCCCAAAAGGTGAAACGTTCCCTACCGTAACCTTGAGGCTTGTTGCGAGAAGCTCTGGTTTGTGAGAAGTTTATACGCCAACGCGCCCCAAATGGGACAATATTTTTACCACTTCATGTTGCTGCCGTTCCATGATAGCATGTCAAGTTTCATGAATTTCAGACGAGTTTTCGATTTACTAGAATTTTAAAACTATGTATCTCAATGTTAGCAGCCAAGCAACGGTGGCAAAGGTGTTTGACATTCATTCCCATTTCTTGCATGGGACCTAAGGTTGCAACAAAGGACACACATTTGATTTTTCAACCCGTTTATATGCACTGGAGCATGTGCATGTAGTTCAAATTTAAATTATGCACATGAATGCATAGAAAACTTAGTTAATGTATAAAAAAGTCCATGCGAACCCCGAAATATCCCAAAAAATTGCAAAAACTCATGTTGTTCTATGTTGACATAAAAAAATTGGAAGTAAGAAGATGCAACAAATATCGTGTCGTCCCCCAAGGTGGCACATTCCCTATGAAACCATCATGCTTGTTGTGAGAGAAGCTCTAGTTTGCGAGAAGCTTATACCATAACCTGGCCCAAATGGGACAACATTTTTTTACCCCAGCATCTTGATGCCATTCCATGATAGCATGCCATTGTTCATGAATTACAAATGATTTTTGTATTTACTAGAATTACAAAAGCAAGCACCTCAACGTTTGTCGGAGAACCACAGTGCCCTGGTATTTGAAATTCAATCCCATTTCTTGAATGGGATGTAAGCATCGATGCATGGACACATATATCATTTTACAGCCCATTTTGGTGCAGCGGAGCATGTGCATGTGGTTTAATTTTGAATTGTATACCTGAAATGCCTAGAAAACCAATTTACCATATAAAAATGTCCAAACAAACCCTGAATAATTCCAAATTTTTTGATGACACACCTATAGTTGCATGTTCACTACAGATAGAAGTTCTAGCAATTCAAACACCATCCTTTGTAGCTTTGACCCCGTTATGTAATTTAAATCAAGATGAAAAATCAAGTAGATCCCACATCATTTATTTTCACCAACCATGTGAGATGCGGTACAAAATATCCTGGAGCACCGTCGGTGTATAGTACGCCTATGGCTTACGCGAGAAGGCTCGTCGGCTACAGTCCACAGCCGGCGTGTTAAGCACACTAGCTCGCTCCCCAAATATCATTTCATTGTTCAATTGTCGCCGGTGAAAGATGGGGACGTGGACAGTCCAACCTATCTGAATCATTTGTGATGTTCACATATCGTACACAGTTGTGAATAAGGGACCATGTCTGATGCCACTTTGCTGTAACGCCCCGGATTCGATGCGACAGGTGTCTGCTAGTTATTCGCCGTCATTGCCATGTCATTTTCTTGCGTGTTGAATTTTGCCATGTCACCATGTGCATCTCATTTTGCATACTTGTTCGTTTCATGCATCCGAGCATTTTCCCCGTTGTCCATTTTGCAATCCGACACTCCTATGTCCTCCGGCGTCCCCCTTTTTCTCTTGTTGTGAGCGGGTGTTAAACTTTCTCGGAATGGCCCGAGGTTTGCCAAGCAGCCTTGGTACACCACCAGTAGACTGCCTGTCAATTTTTGTGTCATTTGGAGTCCGTTTGATACTCCAACGGTTAACCGGGTAACCGCAAAGGCCTCTTTTGTGTGCAGCCCAACACCCCTCCAAAGTTGCCCAATAACCCATCAAAACCCCCTCCATGCTCTCGGTCGTTCGATTACGATCGTGTGGGCGAAAACCGCTCCTCTTTTGGACTCCCCTAGCTCCCTCTACCTATAAAAACATCTTCCCCTCTCCATTTTCGGATCAATTTCCCCCTAACCCTAGCTCCACCCTCCTCTGCGCTGCCGGACACGTCCGGACGAAGCCGTCCCTGACGAACCCGCCACCGCCACGTCGCCTCCCGGGCTTCCCCGCCGCCGAGCCCATTGCGGGCCCGCGCAGACCCATTCGTCCACGCCGCCAGCCCGCGCCAGCCCGGGGCCGTGCCCGCGTCCCGTGGCCCGGCTTCCGCCTGGCTGCCGCCCCCACGTCCCCGACCTCGGCTACCGTGCCGGTCGACCCCGACCTCGGCTACCGCGCCGGTCGACCCCGCCACCCCGTCGCCGGCCCTCCACCACCAGCGATCTCCACCTCGCCACCCCGCGCCCGCAGCGCCCCGCCTCGCCGAGCCTCCTGGCACGCGCCCGTTCTCCGCCGAGCCGCCGGCCCAGCTCCGCCGCGGCCTCATCGGCAGCCGCCCCTGTGCCCGCCGACGCCCGAGCTCCTCCCAGAGCTCTACCTCGCGCCGCTGCGCTCCCCGGTTCCTCCTCCGTGCCGCCTCCATGCCCTTGCGCCGCCGGAGCTGCTGGATCCGGCCGGCCTTCGTCGGATCTGGGCTCCCCTGCCCTGGATCCGCTCCTCGCCGGAGTACCGTGCTCGCCGGAGCTCCTCTGCCCGCGCCTGCACGCCGACGTCCCCGGACGCCACCATCCCCCGATCCAAACATCTCGCGCTACCCGGTCCGAGACGTCACAGATCCGCGGGATCTAGTTTCCGCGAGGTGAAAGTTCTGCTAAGTCCCTAGATTTGGATATTCTGGTGCATACTTTGACCTGCCATATCTTGATGTGTGCTGCTCCGTTTTGTGTGCGTGATATATCAGAATGTTTGTTGTGAGATTCTCTTCATTTCATTCCATTGTTCCATGTTCATTTGAGTCCATCTTGATGCCCTAACCATCGTTGCAAGAGTGCTATATGATGTTAACCTGCTGAAACTGTTATAACTTGATGATTTGTCTTTTTCGTTGCATTTTGTGTGTGCCTCCTATGACCATGAGCTATACATGTGTTTTGTACTATATCGTGCCATCTTTTCAGAGGTGCAATCCATGTATTTTCGTGAGTCTTTTAGTGAGTGCATCGAGCTCGTGAAGTAGGGTACCTGCTGTTGTTGTTTGGCTAGGCTGAATCTGTTATATCATGATGTTGTGTAAACCTGCTTCTACAAGTCATTCTATGCATAATCTGGAGATGTTCACTAAGGATGTTTTGTTACACATGTCATGCTCTATCGATACATGCCCCTGGTTGCATTTATAGCCTGCTGTAACTTGTTGTAATCTTGCTCTTAAGTTGCTAAATAATGTTGATGTCAGCCTGTTAACATTAAGTTCAGTTTTGCCATGAGCTTTGCTAGTGATCCATGCACCCTATGAACCTGTTCTTGCCATTCTTAGCTTCATAAACATGTCTTATTACCGTTGGTTACCTTGACATGCCATGTGATGCTCTATGCTGAGTGGTACAAGCTCACTAACATGCCTACTTATTGTTGTTCCTGCCATGTTTGAATCTGTCATATTATTTGCCATGTTTACATGGGTCCCATCATATCTTCTTCTCCTTTTTGGATGATGGTCAGTAAGGGACTTTTGTTCTATGCAATTAGTAAATTCATGACATGCCTTTGTTTGCCATGATAAGGTTCTATAACATGTTCTTTGATAGCTCTAAACATTGCAACCTGATGTTTCTGCTAAGCTTGTAAACTGTTACTATATGCAATCTTGCCATGTCTTTTTGAGCATGTTCTAGTGATTTCTGGAGATAGCTCAGTGTTCATGTTTTGTTATGATTTATGTTATGACCGATTTGGTCTATACTAGGAAGAGGCCCACCGGGCATTAGTATTAGGGGCTTGACCCACAAGTTATCTTAGGCAAGTTATTTTAGGCAAGTTATCTTAGGCAAGTTATTTTAGGCCAAAGTTATAAATACTAGTTGTAAGACATCGTTTGAGAGCAAGCAATAAAGATATTATCATCGTCTGTTGCTCGGCTCCCTAAGGAGCTGGAACCCTAGCCGACACCAGCCAACCACCGCCGCCCCTAAACCCTAGCCGTGACGGCGCCCACTCGCCGGAGCGCCCGCTCCAGCCCTCGTCCACCTCCACCTCATCCCTATAACCTACGTAGCCGCGCTGGTAGGAACCCTAGTCATACCAATTTGGTATCAGGTACCCGGGTTTCGACCATGTCTTCGCCACCTCCAATTCCGCCGCCGCCGCCACCACCGCCGCTGCCCATCAACTCCACCACTGCCGCTGCCGCCAACTCCTCCACCGCCGCCGCTTCCGCGCCGGGCGTAACGGCCTCACTCTCGGCGGGCGCTACAACGTCGCTCTCGGCGCCGACCCTCCCGGCGCCCGGCTCCGCGCCAGGCCACGGGCGGCCACCGACCCCCGTCCAACATACGCCGCCGCCATCACCTCCCCCGCAGCCGATGTAGTTCACACAGGAGGCAATGGCCGACGTCTTTAACGACCTAGTCGCCGCGGTCCAGGGCATCCGCCTCTACCTGGCAAGTTCGTACGGGCCGCCTCCACCACTACATCCCGCCATGGCCGCAGGTCCGCAGGTGCTGCCGTGGTACTCGGTACCGGGGGCCATCACCGGAGGCTACCCAGCGCTCCCTGCCCCAGCGGCCGCACCGCCGCCGTGGCCACAGTGGCCGCCGCCGCTCGCGACGGCAACCGCGCCACTCGCCGCCACCACAGGGCCGCAATGGCCCACCTGGACCGCGCCATCCGCGCCGTCTCTCGCCACGCCGTCACTTCCAGCGGCCACGGAGCAGGGTCCTCAACCACCCCATCCCAACCCTAACTTGGGCCAGTCATCACCGAGCGGGCTTCCAATCCAGGAAGTCCGCTTTCCGTCATCGCCATCACCACTCCCCGACTGGCTCCACGGGCCGCCATCGGCCTACCCGGGGGCCCGTCCGCCGTCTGGTTTCTCGTTGCAGCCCAAGGCGTCGGGAGCCACCGGGAACTACGCCGGGCCTTCCACCATGGACCGCGCACCATCATCTGCCCTACGCACCGTCGAGGCAGTGGGCCAGGGCGCGCCACACCAGCAGTCACCCCGGTTCGCCAAGATCGACTTCGCCACATACGACGGCTCCGACGACCCACTTAACTAGCTCAACCAGTGTGACCAGTTCTTCCGCGAACAGCGCACAACCATGTCGGAACGTACTTGGCTGGCTTTCTACCATCTCCGCGGGGCCGCCCAGACATGGTACTACGCCCTCGAGCAGGACGTGGGCGGCATGCCCCCGTGGGATCATTTCCGAGAGCTGTGCCTTCTTCATTTCGGGCCACCGGTCCGCGGGAGCCGCTTGGCCGAGTTGGGCCGCCTGCCGTTCACCTCCATGGTGCAGGACTTCGCCGACCGCTTCCAGGCCCTAGCGTGCCACGCGCCCGGTGTGACGGCCTTACAGCGGGCGCAGCTTTTCATCGGCGGCCTTCCCGACCACATCCGCGTGGATGTCGAGATGAAGGGGCCCCAAGACCTTCAGACGGCCATGTACTATGCCCGGGCGTTCGAGCAGCGCGCCCAGGCCTTAACGCGTCCATCCGCGCCACATAGGGGCCAACAGCTTCCCCGGCCGTCTCCGGCAGCACCGGCATCGTGCACAGCCGCCCCGACACCCACCCTGGAACCGACGCGGCCATTCAGGTGCCTTACTCAGGCGGAATAGCTGGAACGCCGGCGCCTGGGCTTGTGTTTCAACTATGATGCGCCCTATGCACCGGGCCATGTCTGTCCCCGCCTGTTCTACCTGGAGACGACAGACGAGACTAAGGAGGAGACACTGGAGGATGGCCTCGGCGCTCCAGCCCTTGCGGAGCCCGCAGCAGCACCCGCGCCCGCCCCGGCCACCGCCCTCGTGGTGTCCCTACACGCGCTGGCCGGCATCCATGATGAACGGACGATGCTCTTACCGGTCATGATCCAGGGCGAGCGCCTGGTGGCCCTAGTGGATACTGGGTCGACGCATAACTTCCTGCCGGAGACCACCATGCGGCACCTTGCATTACAGCCAACCGGCGGTGAGCAGTTGTGAGTCATAGTCGCTAATGGCGACCGTCTCCGCTGCCACGGGCTCGCCCGCGACATGCCCATCACTATCCGTGGCGAGCCACCGGCGGCTCTACCAACGCTTCCTCCCATCGCCAATGGTCGCATTCTTCCAGAGCCGGCAAAGGTATTGCAGGCGCAGCTCCGTCGTGGCGTCTGGTTCATCCTTGTTCAGTGGGCAGGACTTCCGGAGGAGGAGGTTACTTGGGAGCAGCGTGAAGAATTCCGCCAACACTATCCAGACTTTCGGCTCGAGGAAGAGCTGTTTGCGCAGGCGGGGAGAGATGTTATGACCGGTTTGGTCTATACCAGGAAGAGGCCCACCGGGCATTAGTATTAGGGGCTTGACCCACAAGTTATCTTAGGCAAGTTATTTTAGGCAAGTTATCTTAGGCAAGTTATTTTAGGCTAAAGTTATAAATACTAGTTGTAAGACATCGTTTGAGAGCAAGCAATAAAGATATTATCATCTTCTGTTGCTCGGCTCCCTGAGGAGCCAGAACCCTAGCCGACACAAGCCAACCGCCGCCGCCCCTAAACCCTAGCCGCGACGGCGCTCACTCGCCGGCGCGCCCGCTCCAGCCCTCGTCCACCTCCACCTCATCCCTATAACCTCCTAGCCGTGCTGGTAGGAACCCTAGTCCTACCAATTTACCTGTACATTATGTCCATGCCTTTTGTTCTTATGTTGAGATGCCGCAACATGTTGTTTTGATGCTTGCAATATGCCTAGTTGCTGTTTTGGACAGATTGTTATTATATCTTGTTTCATGTGTGTGTGTTGAACCGTTGCTCCATTTTGAGTGTGCTCTACATGAAACTTGCTTGATTTTGCATGTAGTTTCTTATTACCATGTTGCATCCTTGTTTTGAGGTGTTTGCTTGATGTTTGTATGAATTTTGCATCAATGCCATGTTTAACTTGTTTTGCTCATATCTTCTAGGCCATAGCTCCGAACTAAATGAACTTTATTTGTAACTTGACTAGATTTTCGTGTAGATCCTCTTGGTGCTCTTTAACTTTCTGTTTAACAACTTCAACTTAATGTTTGTTCAGATCTGGACCAACTTCGAAACTTGCATATAAGGACTTACCGGAATTGTTATATGTTGTTTCCGGCCTCATTTAAACTTGCTTTGATGTGTTGCTCTTGTATGTTTCATCTCTTGCCATGAGTAGCTTCATGTATTCTTGGCTTGCATCATACTTGGTTGAGCATCATGTCATGTATATGTGTGGTGTGTTTACCTTGTTGTGTGCTTCTTCTTGATAGTTCCCATTTCATTGCGATCGTGAGGATTCGTTCGACTACTCCTGTTCGTCTTCTTCATGGACTTGTTCTTCTTCCTAGAGGGATTTCAGGCAAGATGACCGTCACCTTGGATCTCATTACTATCATTGCTATGCTAGTTGCTTCGTTCTATTGCTTTTCCACGCTACCTATCTCTTGCTTTTCAAGCCTTCCAAATTGCCATGAAACCACCTCTAACCTTTGTCACCCTTCCTAGCAAACCATTGTTTGGCTATGTTACCGCTTTTGCTCAGCCCCTCTTATAGCGTTGCTAGTTGCAGGTGAAGACGAAGATTGCTCCATGTTGGATTATTTTTATGTTGGGATATCACAATATCTCCTATATTATTAATGCATCTATATACTTGGTAAAGGGTGGAAGGCTCGGCCTTATGCCTGGTGTTTTGTTCCACTCTTTTTTTTGAGTGTTAAGACAGTAGGAAAGGTTCCTACTGCATGTGTATATAAATGATCAAAGAACATTTACATGGTGATTTTTACAATGGAGTACAAGAGGGAGGTGGCTAGAATCAGATCACTACCACTCTTGCCGCCCTAGTTTCCGTCATACCAGTGTTATGTTCCTGGATTTTGCGTTCCTTACGCGGTTGGGTGATTTATGGGACCCCCTTGACAGTTCGCTTTGAATAAAACTCCTCCAGCAAGGCCCAACCTTGGTTTTACCATTTGCCTCACCACCACCTATAGCTTTCCCTTGGGTCGGCCAACCAGAGGGTCATCTCTATTTTAGCCCCCCCCCCCCCCCCCGGGCCAGTGCTTCTCTAAGTGCTGGTCCGAACCGAGCGATGTGCGGCGCCCCTTGGGCAACCAGGGTCTATGCCAACCCGACGTCTTGCTCATCCGGTGTGCCCTGAGAACGAGATATGTGCAGCTCGTATCAGGATTTGTCGGCACTGCGGGCGGTCTTTCTTCTCTTGTTTTACCATTGTCGAAATGTCTTGTAAACCGGGATTCCGAGACTGATCGGGTCTTCCTGGGAGAAGGAATATCCTTCATTGATCGCGAGAGCTTATCATGGGCAAATTGGGACACCCCTGCAGGATTTTAAACTTTCGAAAGCCATGCCCGCGGTTATGTGGGAGATGGGAATTTGTTAATGTCCGGTTGTAGATAACTTGACACCAGATCCGAATTAAAACGCATCAACCGTGTGTGTAGCTGTGATTGACGTAAGTAGGAGTTCGGGAAGTCCGGGAAGTGGACATGGTTTTGGGTTATGATTGACGTAAGTAGGAGTTTAGGATCACCTCTTGATCATTACTAGTTGATGATCGTTCCTTTGCTTCTCTTCTCGCTCTTATTTGCATATGTTAGCCACCATATATGCTTAGTCGCTGCTGCAACCTCACCACTTTACCCCTTCCTTTCCCTTTAAGCTTTGCTAGTCTTGATACCCATGGTAATGGGAATGTTGAGTCCTCGTGGCTCACAAATTACTACAACAAAAGTTGAAGGTACAGGTTATGTGGTGACCATGACGCGGGAGTGATGTTTGCTTGTTTTGGAGTTCTTCTTCTGCTTCTTCTTCGATCAGGGGATAGGTTCCAGGTCGCCAGCCTGGGCTAGCAGGGTGGATATTGTTTGAGTTTCTGTTTGTGTACCATCCATAGTCGGATGTTGATCTCTTGTATGATGTTGTATTCGTGTGGCATGGTATGCCTTTTGTATGTATCCCCATCTATTATGTAATGTTGATGTAATGATATCCACCTTGCAAAAGCATATTCAAGATGCGCTTCTATCCTTGATAGGACCTTCTTGTTCCTTTAGGATAGGGTCGCAGCTTGGGCGTGACATTTGTGTGCTAGTTTTTTCACTGAAGCGAATCCAAATTTTCGGTTTCGGCGGAAATATTAACCTCCCCGCACCCTCCCCCTTACCAAAAGCCACATTTCCCCTTTTTCTGCCTTCCTATCCAAGTTGAAACCTTCATTCCTTGCTTCCAGCGCCGCCCCCCTCGCAGGCGATAATCCTTCACGATGCTTGACCTCGCCTATCCACGCAAGTAATCCACACTCGACCCCCATCCTCCTCCTCCTTCCACATCCCACATGCCCCGACAGCCGGCGCGAGCGCGACACCTTTCACCCAAATCACCAACCTTCCACCAAATAAGTGCCGCCGTCAGCCATGGTGCACGCAGTATAGCCGGGATCTCAAGGAGCATTTGGCAGCGGAAAGCAAATCGCGGCCACACGCGCGGATGAGGTCGCGATGGCTGCCATTCGTGCCGACCCCCAGATTTTGGAGGAGCACCTTGCCATTTGCTAGCTATGTCGGTTAAGCATGCTCGGTTTACTCGTTGCGTGTGCCGCTCCTGCCTTTACTTAACAAATTCTAGTGAATTGTGCTATCTACTTTTACCATACAATATGTTGCTCCAGTGTATATGTTCTATTTGTCGTGCAATGTGGTGCTCACTTATTAATTGTTTGGTTAATCAGTTGTCATGTTTAGTTAACTATTTGGTTTAATTCTGCAAATGTGATGTTCAATTCTTCAAGGTGCAACTTTGTATTGTCTTCCACGTGAGAAATAAATCGGATTTTTCTTTACAAAATACATGAGAAACAAATCCAATTGCTATATTTCCAAGTTGTCAAGCATGCTTGGTTTGGTTAACTGTTTGATCTTCTAGTATGTTATACATTATGTAATGTGGTGCTGAGTTTACGTTTGGTTCATTTGTTGTGGTGTTTAGTTAACTGTTTGCTTCCATTCTGCAATGCGATGTTCAATTGTTGTGGGTGCATTCTGTTATTGTATACCATGTGAGAAATAAATTGAATTTGGCTATACTAAATACATGAGAAACATATACAATTGCTATATTTCCAATTTGTTATGCATGCTTGGTTTGGTTAACTATCTGATCTTCTATGAGGAGTATGTTATATTGTGCAATGTGGTGCTCAGTTAATGTTTGGTTCTTTGTTGTTGTGTTTAGTTAACTGCTTGGTTCAATTCTGCAATGCAATGTCCAATTGTGGTGTGTAGAATTTTGTTTTGTTGTGCATGTGAGGAATAATCGAATTTGGTTGCACTTAATACATGGGAAACATATACAATTGCTATATTTTCTATTTCATAATGATGCTTGGTTTGGATAAATGGGTTTTCCATGTGTCTTGAATTAATTTGATGAATCTGCAATGTGCTTGTTTTCATCAACATATTTTACTAATAGCATGCGGACCCTCACTTAACCTGATCACTAACTAACTTATATGTGTTAAAGGGAAGCAATGGTAAGCACTGAGGTTTACAATCGAGGTTTGCACATGCATGGTCCTTTGTCTAATAGCACATTACTGTGCAATTGCAGGAACCACTCTAATACTTAGGTTTTAAACAATTTGGTCTTGCACATGTAGGTCCTGCGGTCAGAGGTTTTGACCCACTGTTCGACCCTTTTTGCATATGGGGAAATGAGTTGTCCATGAATATCAGTCAAGTCAAGAAACTCAGAAAGATTGTTAGGATAAAGAAATTAGCGACAAAAAACAACAAGATCTTTGTCTGTACAATGAAGAAGACATCAGTTCACTATAGGATGGTACTAACTATTATACCTTGTGTTTTTTATTCCTTTGCCCCATTTCCAATATAGAGAAGATATTTATGCACATCCTTGTCTACCGGCCTTTCCAAAACAGTTCACTAATGATTACCTCTCAAACCACCTGTATGGACAGGAGGCGAGGAAGGTATTCATACAACACCCACGGTTCAATATTGAAGTGTTCTTGAAGAGGACGAAAGATGGACGGTCAATCATCCACAGGCATTGAAGTTGCAAAGACCTTCAACATCAATGAAGGCTCAATATTTCCCTTCCGCTTCAGTTGTTTTCCTGATGAGATGCATCTGTCTATGTACCATCTATGATGCTAATTTCAAAAGGTTCTAGATGTTGCATGTGAAACTTGGTGCTGGTGCAGTGGTGTAATGGGGCAGCTGAGTGCTGAAGCTATATCATGTAGTACTCTGATGTATTGCAATTATGAAATCCTGCTTCCTTAATATGGGAATGAAATATATTATGTGTTTAATATGAATGCCAATTAGATTAATAAATGGATTATTAATAATAGGGCAATTATCCTGCTAATGGTGAATTAGCCTGCTAATTGGTTTGCTATTGCAAACGGTTATTGAGAAAATACTATGGGCGATGACCTAAGGCAACGCACACGGTTTCTAGGAATAAACCATGTTGGATCGATGAACAATCACACACGACATTCTCTTCAAAACTGTTTGCGTTAGGCTACTCTGCGCAAACGTTTACTGCATAAAAACTGTGTGTGATGGACAGCCTTTGCCACACAGTTTCTTCTACGCATCGTGTGTGATGCATTCAATAAAGTAAACAATAAGTTTTTTAATATTGTGTGCGATGGGAACGCCATCACAAACGATTTAACGGGGAAAATTGTGTGTGATATACCTACGAGCGGAAATGTTTTCCTTGCAGCGACTGTGTGGGATGTATATACGAACGGAAACGTTTCGCGGGGACTGACTGTGTGGGATGTACTTACGACCGAAAATGATTTCCCCTATATAATTGTATTTTTTGAGCACTACTATACGTATAACCGTATTTGCTCGATCGCCGATCGCGCACGACCTCATTTTGCCGAGAGTGTGTGCCAGGAGGGCATATCCGCGACGGTTTCTGGGTCGTGTGGGAAGGACCCCCTAATTGCCCACACTCACTAGGCGACGGTTCCAAATGCCATCGCGGAAAGGAGTTTAAAACCGTTTGTATAGGACCGACGCGTACCAGTGCTTACTCTTGAGTAACTCCAAAAGCAGCCACCAAAGATCTTTATTGGATTTGTTTTTCATCACCAGCATGTCGAGGTGAAAGATGTGCAAGTTCAGTGGGTCGTCTTGCATTTTCACTGACATGTGGGGCTTAATGTGAACAAACAGACGATGGGCACACTTCGCGCGTCTACTGGCTGGCTGAGAAGATAGAGATGAAGGTTGAGCATGGACTCCAGGAAATTTCACGACAATGTGAGTACTAGTACTCGTGTTGTACCGTACTCTTGGAGATATAATGTGTTCGCTGTACATAACCAGCACCTCGATTAATAGCAGGGTGGCATGGGCCATAACTAGCATTCACGTCTAGCAGTATGGTACACGCCACCCACATGAGTCTCATCTGCCACCAATTTTCTTGGAGTCCGTACAACAGCTATCTCTTCTCCCTCCTGTTTTCTCTAGCTCAGCCATCGCGCAGTGGGCGCGATGCGGGTTTGCCGATATTCGGTTTGCTCAACTGCGGTCCCACTTGTAAGTGAAAATGCAACACAACACATATTCCTTCTTGGCGCGAACAATAAATAGAAATAATGATTTTCCTTAGAGTAATGAGAAGTTTGGTTCTGGCGCGGTTCATGCGTGGTATGTACGAAAATTATGAAGTAGATGCGAAAGGTAAGATAATTACAATATACTACTACATGGAATTGACGAAAAGATAAGGATACATACAGATCCATTAAGGGTGTGTTCAGTTGCTGTCACCAGATGGAATGGCATGGGTCCGTCCCGTCCCGAGAGCCCATTCTCACGTTTGGTCAGTAGATGGAACCAGAACCCACCAGTCCCAGAAAAGAGAATATTCGGTCTATATGCGGAACCGACGCATACCTCCGATTCGAGCGAACGACAGGGAACGGGCCCCATTCCTCTCACGTCTCCCCTTCTCAGCGCCGCAACCTCCCGCATCTCTCCCTCCCTCTCGATCTGCCACACTCCAGCGCCGCCCCTCACGCAGATCTCCGGCGCCCGCTTCCCTCTCCCCCCTCGTCATCTCCCCCCGGCGATGGCGCGCATCCAGGGCTTGGCGACGACCTAGCAGCAGCGACGGCCTAGCAGGCAGCGGCGGTGGCCTAGCAGGCGGCGGCGGCGGCGACCTAGCAGGCGGCGGCAGCGACGAACCAGTAGGGAGGCGACCTAGCAGGCCGCACCAACAAACCAGCAGGGCGGCGCCCTAGCAGGCTGCTCCCACGAACCAGTAGGGCGGCTACGTTGCAAGGTACGGTTCCATCTCCCTTCTCTGTATATTGGTAAGTAATTGGTAGCCATATTATTGTCATATCCATCTATTGTTGTCAGATCCATCTCCCTTCTATTGTTGTCAGATCCATGGTTATAAGTAATTGGTAGCTATATTATTGATAGTATGTATCATCGTAGATGGTCAAGATGAGCAAAAGAAAAAGGATGGCTAGGGGAGCCGCTGTTTTTGTTGCATTAGCTGCAATGGCAGTCATTGTTCGAGCTATAATAAGGAAGAGGAGACCACGTATAACCTATGGCCCAATGTATGAAAGAGATCGAATCAGATTTGATTATCTAAACCAAAAAATTTGGCAAAGCGATGTGTTATGCAAAAACATGCTAAGGTTTGAAAGAGCTGCATTCTTTCGCTTGTGTGGTATATTGAGGGATCGCGGGTTGCTAGAAGACAGTCCACATCTTAGTGTGGAGCAACAATTGGCAATGTTTTTGCATACAATTGGGCATAACCTTCGGAATAGAGTTGTTTCAGCCAATTTTGGTAGATCATACGGCACAACAAGCATCTATTTTAGAAAGGCTCTTCATGCCATAGGCGAGCTTCGTAATGATTACATAAGTCAACCATCATTGGAAACCCCCGCAAAAATTGCAAGAAATCATCGATTTGACCCATATTTTAAGGTAATTTCAGAAACTATTCCTTAACTATCTAGGCTATATGATATGCCATTTAATACTGGTGACTATATAGGATTGTATTGGAGCTATCGATCGTACACATGTGCGAGCAAGTGTTACCAAAGATGTGGAGCCTTGTTTTCGTGGTAGGAAGGCCTTTACCACTCAAAATGTGATGGCAGCAGTAGATTTTGACCTCCGCTTCACATATGTTTTGGCTAGATGGGAAGGGTCCACACACGACGCGACCGTTTTAGCTGATGCATTAACTCGTGAGAGAGGCTTACAAGTACCACCTGGTAAGAAGTCGACATAGATAGAAATTGTCCATATGTTACTGCCTTAAGAAACCATTATAACCAATATTTATTTTTATTTTTTACGAAAGTACTACCTAGTTGATGCCGGTTAAGGAGCCAACCCAGGGTTCTTGCCACCTTTTTCTGGCGTGAGGTACCATTTGAATGAGTGGGGCAACAATCCGGTCCAAAATGATAAGGAGCTATTCAACCTTAGGCACTCATCTCTACGGGTGACGGTGGAGAGGGCTTTTGGATTCCTTAAGAGGCGTTTCAAAATTTTAGATGATGCCAAACCATTCTTCACTTTATCGGTCCAAGTCGACATTGTTATAGCTTGTTGTGTTCTTCATAATTATGCACTATCACAAGGGATCGATGAATTCATTATACCGGAAGTGACATGGACCACCCAACCAATTCGAACATCAACTCAACAATTAAGTGACATAGGGCCTTGGTAGACCATAGGCTACAAATTGCCGCCCAAATGTGGGAAGATAGGCAACTCATGTATGCAAATTTATGAGTGACCACACTATGTATTTGTAATGTTTAAGGAACTACCTTAGTATTTACTTGATGGCTGGACAAATTGTGGTATTTATTATGTCAAACAATATATTCGTGATGATTTCATCCATTTTATTGCAACATTTTGATGGCTGGGCAGATTGTATCTTATATATGTTTAAATCATGTGTTTGTGATGATTTTATGCATTTTATTGCAACATTTTGATGGCTGGGCAGATTGTATCTTATATATGTTTAAATCATGTGTTTGTGATGATTTCATCCATTTTGTTGCAGCATTTTGATGGCTGGGCAGATTGTATCTTTAATATGTTCAAATTTAGATGCTTTAATCCATTCCTTTGCAATTTTTTGATGGCTGAACAGAAATGGACAATGTTGAAGTTACCGCTGCAAATGGGAACTCCGGGAAAAGTGGGGTCATGGTATGGACCACTTCCATGACCAACACTATGCTAGGTTTTTTGGCTGACCTTGTTGCTAAAGGGAAGAGAACTTCTAGTGGATTCAGGGAGACACATCTCAAACAATGTGCTGCTGTTTTGAACGAGCAATTCAAGCTAGCTATCACTTCTGATCAAGTTAGAAACCAGCTCAAGAAGTGGAGGAAGATTTGGGTCAGGGTTGTCAATTTTAAGAATTTAACTGGAGCTCTATGGGATGAAGATACTTGCACAATTAGGCTCAGTGAAGAACACTATGCAAGTCACTGTATGGTAAGCTTATTGTACTATGAACAATATCATCCCATTTTCTGCCTTCATTATGCTAATGACTTGCAATTTTTTTGTAGACCCACAAACCTGATGCTCCCTTCTTGAATAACCCAATTGAACACTATCATGCCATGGCGACTATTTTTGGAACAATCGGGGCTAAGGGGATGAATGCACGGTCTGGAAATGATCTCCTTTCTATTGACATTGATGATGAGGAGCATGGTGAGGTGAATGGTGAGATCAACACGTCACCGCAAGTTGGTGAGTCTGCTCACCCCAAAGGACCACCAAAAAATAAGGCCAAGGTGGTGAAAGTTCTAGAGGATCCACTAGGTGCCACTCTCAAAGATGGTTTTAAACTTGTGGCTGAAACTCTTGTGAAATCTGGTGGTGGTGATGATGATATACCCGATGACCTTTGGGATGTAGTCTCTAGTTTGAAAGTATTTGATGAAGAGCACCTTGCCCACTATTATGCTCATCTTATTGACAACCCCAAGACGGCAAGAGCCTTCATGAAACTTTCCGAGACCAACAAATCTGTTTGGATGAGTAGGTATGTGAAGAAGAACTTCTAAATTCGATATGGTTGTATGGTTGTCAAGTATGTGAACTTGACTTCTATGGCTGTAGTGCCATTGGGTTGCTTTAGGATATCTGAAATGTGAACATGTATGGTTGTATGTGAGACATGTATTGGCTGATTGCTTTTGGATGTGCCAAATGAACTTGCTACCTGATTGCTACCTGAAAATTGTGTTCTATGTCAATATATGTTATTATGTTGTTTTTCTTGAAAGTACAAATGAAATGCTGCCGAATTTTTGAATTTCTGTTATTCCATTTTTCATTCCTTTCTTCCAAACCAAACACTGGAACGGAACCAACCCGTTCTACTTTTTTGCACATACCAAACACAGGAACGGAACCGACCCATTCCTCTGGAATGGAACCATTCCATTCTGTGACAGTTGGTTCCTCAACCAAACACACCCTAACGACATCCTCACGCCCTAGTGCGTTGGGTCACCAACCAACGTGTCAGGAGCAGCGGCGTTGGTGATGAGCTGAACATGCTTCTGAACAATGTCGTCCAAGGTTGCCCTGCGGTCCAAGAAGGCTTGCGTCCTATCGTCCTCCTCTTGCATGTAGTAGTCCTTGTGGACGATTTTCTCGTAGATGTGGGAGATTATGTTGATGGTGTCTAGCTGCGCCCGACGCTGCGTGACAAGCGCGACCTTAAGGTGGACATTCTCCGGCGTGACGGTGGGCAGTCGCAGGGCCACCAGTGTGTCGAAGAGGTTGTCACCATAAAGGCCGTTGAGGATGGTGGGCATCGCAGAACCTGGCCATGTTGGCTGGAGGCGTACGTCAATGTCATCCGCGAGCTTCTTGACGACGGTGAACTTGTTGAGGAAGCCAATGACGAGTTCGTCAAACAAGGAGAAGAAGTTGTCGTCCAAGAGGCCTCTCACCCTACGGCCTCAAGCACGACCAAGAGACGTTCCTCGGTGCTGGGCCGCAGGCCGGCGTCGTGGACCATCTGGCATAGCTTCTAGGGTGTGACCATCCATCGTGGACCATTGCGCTAATCGCCTCCATGGGTCTAGCTTCTAGAGAACTGATCTTGCGATTGGAGTGATCACTCTTTCCCTTGGTTAAGGTGCGTAGGTGTGTAGGATTTCATAGATTGAACTGGCGAGGAGCCTTTATATGAGAAGTGCAGACTTTGTTGCATTCACATGTGTGTTGGCCATCTACTCCTCGGCCCTCCCTCCGTACTGGTGAAGTATAGTCATCTCACCGAGACCAAGTTGGGGCAAAACGAGAGAACTTTGATACTACCTTCGTCCTAGTTTATTGGTCCCCATTGTAGTTCGTGCTAAATTTTGACCATAGTTTAAACTAACAAAATGTTCATGCTATATCACCAAAAATTATATAATTGAAAGCTATGTTTAAATATGAATCCAATAATATAATTTTTGTTAACATGCATTAACATTTTGTTATTTAAATCTTTGGTCAAAAATTGACACAAACTACAAAGAAAACCTATAGACCAGGACGGAGGTAGTAGTATTCTATAACTAATGTCATTGCATGCAAAGAACTGAGCACTTCATTTTCTGCTAAGTAGTCTCAAGTCATTGAATGCATACGCACCCCACGTCTCCTATTGGCTGATTTCTTTTTTCGTGGCAAAAAACAGGGAACGAGGTGGGTTGATATGTCTCCAACGTATCTATAATTTTTAATTGTTCCATGTTGTTATATAATCATTCTTGTATATTTTACAATCATTTTATAATCATTTTATATCATTCTTTTGTACTAACCTATTGACATAGTGCCAAGTGCTAGTTGTTGTTTTCTGCATGTTTTATTACATTGTAGGAAATCAATATCAGAAGGAGTCCAAATGCCACATAACTTCACGATGATTTTTTATGGATCAAAGGGAAGAAGTCTGGCCCTAGTAGCACCTGGGGGGAGTCTCGAGGAGGGGACAACCCACCAGGGCGCGGTGGGTTGTGCCCACCTTGGGTGCCCCCCGGACCGCCTCTTTGCTCTATAAATACCCCAATATTCCAGAAACCCTAGAGGAGTCGACGAAATATTCATCAAGCGGCCGCCGTGTCCAGAACCACCAGATCCAATCTAGACACCATCAGGGAGGGGTTCACCACTTCCATTGGTGCCTCTATGATGATGCGTGAGTAGTTCTTTGTAGACCTATGGGTCCGTAGTTAGTAGCTAGTTTGCTTCCTCTCGCTATTTTGATCATCAATACAATGGTCTCTTCGAGATCCATATGATGTAAGCCTTTTGGCGGTGTGTTTGTTGGGATCCGATGAACTTTGAGTTTATGATCAGATCTATGTTTTTATCCATGAAATTTATTTGAGCCTTCTTTGATCTCTTATATGCATGATTGCTTACAGTCTCGTATTTCTTCTCTGATATTTGGGTTTTGTTTGGCCAACTTGATCTATTTATCTTGCAATGGGAAGGGGTGCCCGGTAGTGGGTTCGATCTTATGGTGCTTGATCCCAGTGACAGAAAGGGAACCGACATGTATGTGTCATTATTACTAGGATAAAAAGATGGGATCCATATCTGCCGCTATAGATAAATGGATCATGTCTACTTCATGTCATTGTTCTTATTGCATTACTCCGTTTTTTCATGAACTTAGTACACTAGATGCATGTTAGATAGCGGTCGATGTGTGGAGTAATAGTAGTGGATGCATGCAGGAGTTGGTCTACTAATCTTGGACGTGATGCCTATGTAATGATCATTGCCTGGATATCGTCATGATTATTGGAAGTTCTATCAATTGCCCAACAATAATTGTTTTCCCACTGTTTGCTATTTTTCTCAAGAGAAGCCACTAGTGGAACCTACGGCACCCAGGTCTCTTTTCATCATATTTGCCTTTGCGGTCTATTTTCTTTTGCATTTATTTTTAGATCTATTAAACCAAAAATAGAAAAATACCTTGCTGCAATTTATTCTTATTTCTTTTATTTGGCGTTCGATCTATCAATCTACTACAAATTTGCCTCACCTCCTTTGCCTATCTTGAGCCGCCGTACCCCGAAAGGGATTCACAACCCCTTTAACATGTCAGATTGCGAGGTGTTGTTATTTGTGTGCAGGGGTTGTTTACATTGTGTTGCTTGGTTCTCCTACTGGTTCAATAACCTTGGTTTCATATCTGAGGGAAATACCTACCGCCGCTATGCTGCATCATCCCTTCCTCTTTGGGGAAATACCGACGTAGCTTCAAGCGACATCAAAAGAAATTTCTAGTGCCGTTCCGGGGAGGATCTTCAACATCAACCAGGTTCCTAATCACAAATCTCATCTCCTTGCAATTTACATTATTTGCCATTTTCCTCTCATTTTCCTCTCCCCTGCTTCAGAAAAATTTCCCATTTTATTCACCTCTTTTTTTCGTTCGCCGTTTCCTCGTCAGATCTATTCGTGTTCTTGTTTCACTATGGCTAGTTTGAATGCTCCTCCTTTGTTACTAGAATTTTAAGTTCTATACGTCAAACAAAAACAAGGAGAAAATTTGAAAGATGCTTGGTACAGGCTTATGGAATCTTGTCGTGTTTGCAACCTGAAGGGGGATGCAAAAATTTTGCTTAGAAATTTTTACGTAGGATTGGCTTTGCATCATAGACAACTCTTGGATTTTGCCGCAAAAGGGAATTTTCTAGAGCTTGTTGTCAATGCTGCCTATGAAATTTCAAGAAAAATATTGGGAGTTCCACCACAAAAGAAAGGGTTTTCTTTCACCCCAGGGCGAGTCCAAATTTTGGACAAACTCGGTGATTTGCAAAAACATACGTTGGAATTACAAAAAGTATAACGAACCTCTCAAGCATCTCAATGGTAGATCAATCGTATGAACACTTTGATTTCTCTTTGCAAAAAAGGGTTGGGTCACTACAAAAAAAAGACACATCCGTGACATTTTGGGCCGAACAATTTTTTTTGTCATACATATGACACTTCTATGACGATACTTGTGACAAAACCCTGTATCATCATAGATGTGGTGGGCTCCTACTTCAATGATAAAAAATCATGAAAGCAAATGGGCTTTTCGTGCTGGGCGGGCCGGAGACGCAGCTGCATGACATTCTTTGGGCCGTCCATGATGGAAAAAACTGTGGTAGAAGAGAGGGCGAGGAAAATTTTGGGGAGTTCCGGGTTACGGTGGGCGGTCGGGGGCCGAGCGATGTGCGTTTCTCTCGTACACGTACGCGCGTGTGTGGGAGGCATTGGCTCTAACTGAACCTGAGCGAGGCATTGGGCTCTAACTGAACCCGAGTGATTGCATTGCAGGCCACACCTTACTGAACCCTAGCGATCGATCGATGGCTGATAACTGAACCTGATCGAGCGATTCCTTCGCTACTGCTGCTAACTGAAGCCGATCGATGCTGCCTCTCTGGATGAACAGTTAGTGTTGCGGGGGGGGGGGGGTGGATGAACAATGATCGGTGGCATTGCCTCTAGATGAACAGGACCCCGTGTTGTCGAGGGCTGGATGAACAGTAGATGATGGAGGGGTTCCCGTGGAGGGGTGGTTGAACAGTAGTCGGTGGAGTAGCGCGCAGTGGAGGTTGGATGAACAGGACCCCGTGGAAGCTGGAGGAGGTCGACGGTAGCCCGTGGAGGCTGGAGGAGGTCGACGGTGGAGATGAACAATATCCCGTGTAGTCCCGTTTTGCGGTACGCCACACCCCTCTCGAGGAACAGGACCCCCATTTCGACCGTAGCGCTCCAACACAAGTCCGTTTCGTCCGTTTTGCGGTACGCCACACCCCTCCTGATCAACAGGACCCCCGTTTCCACCGTAGGAGGTCCGTTTCCTTCATTTTGCGGTAGACCACACCCCTCCCGATCAACAGGACGCCCGTTTTGAATGTGGCCAGTCGAACACAAGGCCGTTTCATCCGTTGTGTGGTACACCATGCCTCGTTTCCATCGCCTGTTCCGTCCAAGCCCTCCCTATGAACATGACGACGCATTCCGTTCCGACCCAGCCGGTTGGCTCCCACGCGTTGTGTTGCGTCCCGATGAACACGACGCATTCCGTTGCCTCCCCATGAACATGGCGCATTCCATTGCCTCCTCACGACGACGATGATGTTTCTCCGTTCCGACCCAGCCATGTACACGAGCCCTGGCTGTACATATGCGGGAGTAGGCGTTCGAGACCCTGCCCGTATGTACGTACGTGGCCGTATTTTCTTTCTTGCACCCTGGCCGCTGTATGTACATGTACATGCTATGTGCGCGCCTCTACTACGACATGTGCGCGCCTCTACAACAACCAGTATGTACATACACGTTCCAGAATGACAACGCTATGTACGCTTCGACCAGGTGGGTCCCGACTGTCAAGCACTTCCTTACCTGCAAAGATGTAGCTGGTGGGTCCCAGCAGTCAGGGGGCGAATCATTTTTTTTTGCCCGGAAGCACTTCCTTGCATGCGAAGATGTAGCTGGTGGGTCCCAGAAGTCAGGGGGCGAATCTTTTTCTTTTGCCCGAACGGACTTCCTTGCGTGCGAAGGTGTAGCTGGTGGGTCCCAGCAGTCAAGGGGGAACGTTTTTTTCACGAAATACGGTGGCCCGTCTGGTGGTTACCTACTGTCAGGTGGAGAAATCATTATTTTCCGCATAATAAGGAGGCACTTCCTTGCTGCGGCCGTGGATCCAGCAATCAGCCTCTCCACGTACAGTCCACATTCGATGGAAGTCGTTCCTTGACCACTTTGACCATGCCGCGGCAAGAGCACCACTGCGGTGGATGATGGCGAGGCCTAGGAAGGGGACGACTCGGACCAAGGAACACGCGGCAGTGGAAGCCTGCGCAGAGAGGAGTAGAGGGTGCACTGGTTCGGCTGCGGTGTGAGGCTGCCGTCACCGCAAGGCCTGGCCAGGTGTGGGAATAGTACGGGGTGGTGAGGCCTCCGCGGCAGCACAGCCAGCCACGGGAGGCAGGAGCATGTGGCACAACCCGCGCTGCTTTGGGCGGCTGGAGCAAGAAGACCAGAGCTTGAAGAAGCACTACGGCCATTGGATGGTCATTGTACGGTCAACGGAACTAGAATCATTCATATTGACTAAAGTTGACAAAGGCCCCCGTCCTAGTCAAGTTACCCACAAGTCAGCCTCCCACCATGGTGGGTCCAGCTAGCAGGGGGAGTATTCATTTTTTGTGCGTAAAAAGGAGGCACTTCCGGTGGGTCCGAGCTGACAGCGGGGGGGAACGTTTTTTCGCAAAATACGGTGGCCCGTCCGGTGGGTCCCAGCAGTCAGGGGGGAAACATTTTTTTCACGAAATAAGGTGGCCTGTCCGGTGGGTCCCTGCTGTCAGGTGGAGGAATAATCATTTTTCTTGTAATAAGGAGGCACTTCCTTGCGGCCGCCTGGGCCCAGCTGTCAGCCTCTCCACATACAGTACTCTTCCGATGGAAGTCGGTCGTTAACCACGTTGACCACGCTGCGCCGAGAGCACCAGGGCGGTGGACAACGACGAGGCCTAGGAAGGGGACGACGTGGAGCCGGGGAAGATGCAGCAGTGGAAGTCCGCGCGGAGAGGAGTACGAGGGTTTATTGTTTCGGCTGTGGTGTGAGGCTGTCGTCGCTGCAGAATAATGGGGGCTGTGGGTGAGTACAGGGATGGCCTAGCCAGCGGTGGGAGTAGTACTGGGCGGTGAGGCCTCCGCGGCATCACAGCATGCGGCACGACCGGCACTGCTTTGGGCGGCTGGGGCAAGAAGACCAGAGGTTGAAGAAGCACTACGGCCGTTGGATGGACATCGTTCGATCACTGCAGCTAGAATCGTTTATATTGACTAAGTTGACAAAGCCATTGGTACGCGTCAACTTAGTAAGCCCACAGCTCGGATTTGGAAGAGAATATATAGCCCATTTGAGATTTGTAAGAATGTACAACCTATTTTTTAATTCTAATGGAGTTTACTACAGCCCATTTACAGTTTGTTAAAAGTACAGCCCAACTTCTGGCTAGGACAATGATTAATAATTTCAAACAACCGCTCAAAACAGAATTCAAAAAAAAAATTCCCACATTTTGATGGGATTTGAACTATTTTCATCCGAAATTTCTAGTCAGGTTAAATATAATTTCAAAATAAAGTTGTATTACGTTAATATTTTTATTTGAAATTTCTAGTCAGGTTAAATCCAACGAAATATTGCGCGCGCAACAAGTAATCAAATTAAAATTTTCAAATTCCAAATATAATACATTTTTTAAACTAATTACGCTTTTGGTGCATAGTTACTGCCTAGTTATTATAATTCCATCCCATTTATCATTTCTTAAACTCCATTTTGTTGTTAAGCCTAATGCATACCTCCTAGGAAAGTTTGCAGCCCAGTGGGGCAGAGAATAACAAGTTGACCCGGATATTGTGTACAACTGTCGGCCAAGTTGCATTGCTGATGTTGAAAAAAAGGCCTGTGTAGTACAGTACAACCTAACATGGCTACTCAGCCCACATTCATCGATGCCAGAAAATCCCAAACAAGGCTTCTGTACAACTTTTGAAGTCACTGAGCTCAATTAATAACTTAAGAAAAAAACTTAGATTACAATGGAACCTAATTAAAACCTGTCACGAGGAAATAAATAATTCAACGGGTCCCACTTGTGCGTGAGTGCGCGCGCGCGCGCGCGCGCGCGCGCGCGTGTGTGTGTGTGTGATAGAGAGAGAGACCCATCGGTCGATGCTCGTAAATACATCTTCCAGCCACATGCATTGCTGATGCTCAGTAAAAACTTATATAGTTGACACAATCATATAGAACATCATAGCACACTCAAGTTGCATACAAAAATTTCACGCAGGCGGCACAATCAGGATGGAAGCAGTGGATCGCTACGGGTAGGGCTATGTTGAAACAAACGAAGTCGTACATAACGGTTCATCGTCTTTATCAATGACGGGGAAATATCTTGAATGTTGTGCAAAGAAAACAGACAGACAACACAATAAGTTCTGCTAGCACATTAAGTTGACATACAACCCTTTCTAAAAAAGTTCAGGTACAAACTTAGAACATGTCACAATCAAATGTACTGGCATATCAGTGCTTCACATCCATAGCTCGGATTTAACTAGTATCTGACAAGATTGAGTTGTTACCTCAAATTAGAGCACATCCAGGCAGCCAGCCTTGCCTCTTCTCCCAAAGAAGCAGTGGCCTCCGCCGCGCGATGGAGTAGGCCCTGTGCCATCCATCGTTTCGAGCAACACAGGGAAAGTCTGACCTTGACTCCTGTAATGGGCGTCGTCGACGGACCCTGGCACCAGCGGTGGCGGCAGGACTTCGATTGATGGATTGACCACTTCTTCGACATGCACGGATACTCGATACAGGTACATCCCTAACATGGTCTGCGGCGGCCTTGGTGGCGATGAAAAGTACAACCATGGTTCTGCACCGGTATCTCAACACCAATCACCTTCGGTATGGTGGAGGGCTTCTTCATCCATGCCATAACTGTCAGAGCCCAGCTATCTGGAGGAACAAACATACTTACGAGCTCACCTCCAAGGTCGTTGATAAGCTCGTTCATGGACTCGCTGTTCCAAGCACGTCGAGGCATGCCGTTGATGGTAAGCTTTGTTAAAAACTCAAGCTCAGAGGGTACCGAGCCACATCCTGGGTGCCACCTATCAAAGCTCACCAGCAGGCCATTGCAGAACAAACGCCGGGAAGATTCAAACACACGACTGCAGTCGAAAGTTGTCCGGAACCTGACAAAGAAATCAGCCGGTGGCGGATAGAATTCGACGAGCAAGTCACTTATTTGGATGCCGTGTGCAATGCCAAGAGCTTTGACAAGGTTGTCTGGCGAGACGGAAGGCCGGTCGCCGTTGATGGTTACCATCAGCACTTTGCCGGCAAACTGGTCGTCAAGCGCCGCCATGCCACTGTTGAGCGACAGCACGGAGCGACCGAAGGCAGGACGGACCTCAGGATCTCCGGCTCAGAGATTCGTGTCGACCGGCGATATGATAGTGCGCTTGAGTATAGGGAGTACAGGAGGGGGATTTGGGGGAACTGGAGTAGGAATCAAGATTCCAGAGGTGGGGGAGGGGAGGGAGACTAGGGATGAAAAGGTAGCATGAATTTCGAGCACGCGCCAATATGCTCTCAGTGCGCAAGTGCACGAAAACATCGGTGGTGCCCACATGTTGGCCTAAGAGTCCTTATTCTTACTTTTTTGGAGAGCCCGACCTTTTTTTTCAGGATCTTTTGAGAGCCCGGACTGAGAGTCATAATTGACATGTTTAGCATTGCGTTACTACTCGGCCCATATTCAACGACACCTCACTGGCCCAAACAAGTGTACATCATCGAAAAGACACTGGGCTCAAATTATATAACTTGAAAAAGGGAGATATACTCTAAACACTGCAGAATGGTGATGCCCTCATTTAGCCCACCAGTAGTTCGAGACAATAAACAGTTCGAAACAACGATATATACAACATTCAAACACTGACTAGTGACTACTACTGACAGAAACAGCAAGACATGATAGTTCATAAGAAGTCTTGCTACACCACCAAAAAGCACCCATCTGCAGCGCTCGGACTCTCGTGATCCAGACGAGAATGACATTCTAAACAGAAGCAACTATTACATAGTAAGAGTGACATAGACGAGGATGACCAAATGACAAGGAATATGCATAACAAAAGAAAGAACTACCCATCCAGAACCAGCAGCAAAGACAACAAAGTCATTCAAAGAGATGATCCAACACCATCATAATTTGCAGCCCCGCTTCAGCGACCAGTGATCCGGAGACACCAGTACTCCACCCTTTGATGCAACAGCCCAATTACCTATCAACCTGAAGGCTTGAACCACATCACTGCCTGTCGTAATTGAGACATCCAAGGATCAAAGTTAATCCGGATGCCTTTGTCATTCTCACCTTCTTTTGGCTGCAGGCTGTATCATTGACAATCAGGGGAGTTTGCTCCCGAACTCCTAGGGCTCACCGTGTAGACACAGTTTTCCATAGCAAATAGAGCCTCTCTGCCATCAAGGTCCTTGCCAACGGTGATCTCCTGGTTAATCGGATAATTGAGTCCGAGAAACAGAGAGTGTGAACCAAGGCTGTTTACCCGCCTCCAACTAAAAAATCCTAAAGGCCCCAACAAGCTGGTATCCTGCTCATAGACGTAACAGCCACTGTCCGGATACTCACGTATTACACGGTGCTTGTATACAGTGGGTTTTTGCAATATAACTTTTCCGGCTCATGTGTCCGAATGATCATCAGTCTTTTGCCGTCGTCTGATCGAGCGAGGAACCAGTTGTGCTTCCCTGTTTTTGGCAAAGGTGGTGTGATTACAAAGGGCAGTAACTGTAGGGACACTGCATCATATCAAAAAGGACAGGCATTGTTAATGTAAGATCAGCATTGTTCAGAGTATGAGTAGGATAATGCAAGAAACAACATTGATATGTCCCTGTTGGAACTGGGAGGAAAATACAGGGAAATGTATACTGGGTTCGAAAATATAGAAGTGCCATGCATGGTTATACTCATGTTATCTCGCAATCGATTCTTCACAGGAAACTACCATGTCATGCATGTTATGTAATCATGTTCTGTCCTCACAAACAAATTCTTCAAGGTAACTAACAGACCATGCATTGTTATATACTCGTGTTCTGTGGGCAAAATTTTTGTGAGGATATTATTCTAGCCATTGATTGCTGAAGGGCGAATATAGGTATGTACACATGGTAAGCATTGCAGGATTTCACTACTTCCAAATATAGAGTTCTCCATATGCACATTTACTTCCCTAATGTATGGTTAGATGAAACCAACAGTGTGGTGCATGTTTCTACATCATGAAAATGAGGAAACTAACATGGCCATTGATACACACTCATATTTAGTAGTAGTATATAGATTACTGTAAAATAAGGATAATATCCATATATTCCTAACCATATGATTATTCAGGGTAAATTGGCTGTAATGACATGGTCACAATCGCATGAATTAACTCATTCCAAATATAGCTGATTTACGGCCTCTCTAATACGTTGCCATAGTTCTACTCAAATTCTGCTCAAACAGGGATATGCCAATCATCACAAAAAGTTCAAACAGTGTCATGGCGTCATCATTCACATGAGACGGAAACAACTTACATGCGCCGTCCCAGCAATACGTGGTGCGATATGCTTTGTCGGTCGCGTAGATGATGCCATTGTGTTCAATAGCATCACAAAAGTCTGTATCAGGTTTGACGATGATCCACTGTGAGCTGAGTTGTCTCCAGCTAAAGAAGGCACCGGCCTAAAGATAGGCGAGTCTGTGGTCAAACAAGACAATTAGCTTGAAGTCTGCGTAATTCGCATGTCGTGTGGGCACTTGGCAGATTACAATCTTCAGCAAAACAAGGTCCGTCCAACTGACGTGGTAATCAAGATGACTTGGACTGTGATGGTAATACTCTATATAATCCAACGGAGTAAGGATAATCTCATGGGAGGTCTGGAAGTTCACGAGCACCAACTTTTTACCATCTTCTCGGAAGGCAGCCATCCAGTGGGAGTTCATAACGACCAAGTACATACCTGCCAAGATGTTTTGGGCGATGGTGATGGGATCGATGTCGAGGGAAATGATGTACGGCGACCCACTACATACCTGCAAAGAAGTTTCGCCTAATGGAGATTAGATTGAAGTCGAGGGGCATCATGTATGCCTCCATATCATGGCGAGCCAATCTCGCAAGACCAGATAGCAACAAGCAGGGTGTCTTGAAAAGCTTAGGCCTCGCTTCAATGATGGTCGTGTGCATGTCCCTCGAGCATGCAACCAGCAGCAGGGCGCTCAACATATCCATACACGAACAACATAGGTCGAGGATGTCACTGGGGAGATTGCTCCAATCGCAACTCATATGGATGCTGCGCAGTTCAAGTTCGGCTATGGTGGAGTTTGGAAGGTGGTGGTTTTGGGGGGGCTTGATTTACGGGGGAGAAGGATGTCGGTGCTGGAGCGGCTAGCGAGGGAATAGTGGTACTGGGGGAGGCGAGTGAGGCGACGGTACACGGGGGCACAGTGAGATGGAGACCGAGATGGAGAAGGAGATGGAGATGGAGTGGTGCTATGGGAGCGGAGAGGGAGACAATGCGAGGCGCCAATGTGCTGTATAGCGGTAGTGATAGACTGCACAGTGCACAGGGAGAGGCTGACTTTGGTAACCTGAACACGCCGCCTCGCCTGGACTAGTGTCAGGCGGAGGGTGTTGTCACTTCACTGCGAGGACCGGATGAATAGTATTTTGACCATCTAGTGTGCCACAGTTATACTACTACTACTAGTAGTAGGAACATGAGAGCTCCAGTATTGTATAGAGGAAATAGGACTCTCGTGCTAGCATGCCTGTTCACTTCATCGTTCAGGTATCATCCATATTGCGAATAGAACCAAATTCTCGTGCATGCCCATTCAACGCCCTACCGCGATGCATGAAGTGGTCATTCTGATGCATCAAGGACGTCATGCAGATCGTTCCACACTTGAGAAGAGGAAAAATGGAAAGGTAGAACGCGGCAGCAAAGGAAGAGAACGCTGGCTAACGAGGCTGAGAGGGGATTGAGCAGGAAGTTAATGCTCCATGCCTAAAGGTTTTGGGAAAACCTGATTTTCATAAGGTGACTTATACTCACCTAAACGGAGGGAGTATTCCTTAACCAGAGAATGTTGTGTCTCCCACTCACGCGCTCAAAAAAAAGATATGACACATTTTTTTATCTGTTTGCATAGGTCCCACATATCAGGAAGGATGGGCACGTACACGAACAGGTACGACTCATCAGTCTACCTGCATAGCATTTTCGTTTAGTCTACCTAGCCGTCTAATCAACTGCCTGCACACCACTTCTCCCATTTACTTCACCATCAGGAACCAATTTTCCTTGGCTTCTTCACCTCCCCTTCGTCTTCATTTGCATCCAAACCCCACTGCGTTCACATTGTTTTAACCCCTTTAAATAATCATCTACTACTTCAGTTAGACTAGCCATCTATTCCTAATTCTCCAAACCATAGCCCTCCGTTCCAGCGGTTCGAAATGGCGAAAGAGATCGACATGCAGGATTTTAGCGTCCAACATGTCCTCGTCGAAGGCTCGATGAGCATACTTGCCACCGTCATCGTCCACCAGAGGGTTGTTCGGCAATGGATCAACAATGTATCCAACTCCCTCAAAAAGGTAGAGACAAGGGTCATCAGTCTCGACATAGAGTACACGGAGCATGCCCCTGGGAATATCCAATCCGCCGCCGTCCTTCAGCTGTGCCTCGAAGATGATGTTTTGGTGTACCACATCATACACGCGCCCTCCATACCAGGTGAGCTTCATGATTTCTTGTCTCGGGAGGATGTATACTTCTGTGGGGCAGCCATCAAAGGGGACAAACAGAAGCTGGAGCCGTACAACCTTGATTTGAAAAGCATCGCTGACCTCTAAACCAGAATCAAAATTCCTGTAGAAGATTGTGATAAACAGACACCATCCCTATTCGACGTAGCAAATTTTATGCTCGGTACAAATCTTCAAAAGGGTGACAAGACGGTGGCATTAAGGTCGTCTGGATGGGAGAATTATCCCTTGACGTACGAGCTGATAAAATATGCTACCCTCGATGCCCGTGTGAGTTTCAAGATAGCTGCAAGGTCCAATGAGCTTGTTGCGAAGCCGTCTCCGACAGAAAATGAGAACAATAACAACAACAACAACAACAACAACAACAACAACAACAACAACAACAACAACAACAACAACAACAACAACAACAACAACAACAACAACAACAACAACAACAACAACAACAACAACAACAACAACAACAACAACAACAACAACAACAACAACTACAACAACAACAACAACAAGAAGAAGAAGAAGAAGAAAAGGCTGCACTAGTAGGAGGGCATTATGGATGGATGAACTATTTCGTCTCTTGTAAAAAAATTATTCCCTCTCAATGTATATTGATATAGATGGACTATTTTGATGGTGTGCATGTCTTTGGAACAGAGTAGTAGCATGGGTCCGCTTTGCTATAAGGAAATATTTATCCGCATATATAGCTTTCTCTGCTACTCCTTCCAGTGATCGGTATACAGTGCATGTGTCCGTAGACATGACAGCTTGTCCATGGAAGTTCAACTACGGCGGCCATCACGTTTCATCTCACGATTCCCACGACGCCTCTCCAACCCATGGCACCACGTCCCCCGACGTGCGCCTCACCCCTCTCGGCCGCACCGCCCCTCTGCCTTTTTGTGCATGACATGTGGGCCACCTAGAATGCTGTGAGCATCAAGTTTCTACCACAGCCACACACGGTTCCCACAACACCGCTCGAACCCATGAGACCACACGTCCCCCGACCTGCGGCTCACCCCTCTTGGCCCCACTGCCCCTCTGCCTTCAGGAGCATTACATGTGGACCAGCCACCTATCGGGTCCACATGTTATTGACTCAAAGGTAGGTGTAGTTAGGCACTGAAGCTCAGTCCCGATGGCCGTGAGAGGGAAATGTAACTCCTGCGCTAGGGCTTGTGGTGCTACCGCTGCCCGAACTCGTGCCAAACTCGAGATTTGTTTCTTTACTATACATGCACGCAACGATTTAATGGACATTGTAATCTCAACATGTGATGGGGAGCTCTAAATTTGAATTTGAAACTTATAAAACAAAAAGATTCAAAACTAATAAACTGGGAGAGAGGGAGTATATCGTATGATGTGTCCCATACAAAATAAGTCCCCTGGTTTGTCACCACGAAGATGCGGTTAGAAAGGAGCACAGCGTCTTCGTACTCGTACAGCAACAAATCGGCCGGAGACAGCATGGTCCGCCTTTGACCGCCATGTGCAAGGTTCGTGCTATCTTATTCAATCTCACTGTGGTTCCATCGTACCAATTCATGTGGTGGCCCGTTGCATGGTTGATCCCAATGTTGCACAAAGGTTCTACGGGAATGGTGTCACCCTCATAAATGTTGTGCAAATTGATGTTGGTACCCTCCCGTACATATGCAAGCCAATATCCACTCGCACCGAGCCTAGCCTGTGAAATAGTGGGCAGGGGGAGAATTAGGAAATGGACACGGAAGTAGTCTTTAGAATGCATTTACTACATGATCAGACTCATCTTACCTGCTCATCGGAGGAAATCCGAGTGCCCCTCAACGTCGGCATCTCAAGGGGCGTCAACTTACAACTACGGCCACGCCGCGCTAGAGAGACCCCCAAGGAAACATCCTCGTGCGTTCCATGGAACATCAAGATGCATTTCTATGAGTAGTTTATCTTGTGAGAGAAAAGGATGAACGAGGGAAGGCCTCTAGAGATAGAGATGGACACTACTACTACCAATGTGCTGGCCCGTGCGGTTCAATGGATCCAAAGTAGTAGAATAATACTTGTTCACGTGCTTGAAATATAAACACTCTAGTTTTGATATACATGTGTCAGCAGACATGACAGCTTGTCCATGGAAGTGGAACCATGGCGACCATCACGTTTCTTGTTTCTACCACTGCCACACGCCCACACCCACACGCGATTCCCACAATGCCGCTCCAACCCACGGCATGACGTCCCCTGACGTGGACATGGATCCTCTGACGTGGCTATCACTGCCTTGCCATGCCTTTACTTCACTGACAGGTGGGACCCATGCTTATGGGTCCCATAGGTCAGTGACAGAATGGTAGGATTGTTTGCGTCAGGGGATCCTCATCCCCCCGACGTGCCCCTCGTCCCTCTCGGCCCCACCGCTCCTCTCCCTTTGTGTGCATGACATGAGGGCCAGCTGAACTGCGACGACCATCAACTTTCTACCACAGGCACACCCGATTGGACGCGGTTTTCCTGCTCCACTGCTGTGCTCCGATCCGTACTCCCGCACCATCGAATTTTCATCCAGCGGCTGTGACACATTTCATCTCGGGCATCAATCATCAGCTAGAGTACTTATGTACTATTGGTAGTACCCGTAGGTGTGGCAATCTACGCCTCGTAACGCCCCGACACCCAGCTGTGGCACCCTCACCGAGGCCACGCCACTACCGGCCGGTTCATCTCGAACGAGTGAGACGCGAACCACGCCACCACCATGAGAATGACATATGGGCCAGCCACATTTAAGGTCCGCATGTCATTGACTCTTAGGCGGGCACTAAGCCACTGAAGTTCGGTCCCGTGGACCCCGAGAGGGAAATGTAACTCCTGTGGCAGGCCTTGTGGTGCTCCCGCAGTACGAGCTCGTGCCAAAACTGGAAAGTGTTTCTTACTACTACCAACTAGTACTAGTAAGGTACATGTGCATTGCATGCATGAGATTCTGGTAGTTTGTGCATTATTCTTCTACATGTGGAGTTTTCTAGATTCTAACATGTGGCAAAATCTGGTGGAATGTCAGGTTAGGCAAGTTCGATTAACTTAGATGTGCCGGTCCGTTGCAATGCATCCAAAGTATATCTATTTAGTGGAGTGCACTCTAAACACATTATCTATTTATTTTTCTCTAACCTTTCGAAGCCATGCAGCCAAGCCACATAAGCTTCATGGGTGCCCCCCACATCATATTATTCATACTATGTTGATTGAAAAAAAGATAAATCACCCAAAACAAGATCTTCCCCTTTTTTATTCCTACGATGTTGTGCCGTGCACGTACCTACTAGTTGTATAGTGGTAGTACTAGTAATATAGTATTAGGACTACAAACTTGGTACTAGTAGGAGTAATACTAGTACGGAATGCTCCTACTCTATCAACAATCCCCATCTGACACAAAATTTCTTGGCTTCCGTGCTGCAGCTAGATCTTCCCCTTGTTTCTGTTTTCCAACCCGGCGGCAGTCGGGGTGTCGTTTTGCTCAACGGGGGTCCCGCATGAAAGTGAAAATGCTAGGCAACACGCCTTCCCTAAGCTACGTGTCATCCCGGACGGGGCGTGGAGTATTCCTGATTCCCGGGCGTGTGGGGTGCGACGCGAACGCGGCAGGCCTTTTCCTTTTACTAGCAATGTGCCCGTGCGTTGCGACGGATCCAAAGTAGTAGAATAGTAGTATTTGTTCACAAACTTGAAAGAAATAACTATTGTTTTGATATACTCCTAATATATTACTCCCTCCCTACCTAAATATTTGACTTCTTAGAGATTTCAAATGGACTATCACATATGGATTATATAGACATATTCTAGTGTTTCTAGCAAGATGCCCGCGCGTTGCACGAAGTTGATGGAAAAGGTAAGCACAACTTATAAATGGACGGATGGGGTACAAGTTACAGTGATGCATATAATTAAGCAAAGGGATCACACATGTCGGTATTGACTGGAACGAGAATGCAACAGCACAATAAGAATTAAGGCCACGATGATGCGATTGCTGTGGTGGTTACAGAAGGCAAGAAGAAATATGGATCCATGAACGTACGACCTCCTCCTCCTCAACTTAGTGCGCCGGCCCACCGACCGGCGACTAAGGAGCGGCGGCTTTTGTGGCGAGGTCGAGGTGCTTCTCAGCAATGGCATCCAAGGCTTCCAGCCGGTTGAGGAAGGCCAACGTCATAGCGTCCTCACTGGCCTTGTAGATACCTATGTACACGATTTGCTCATACACGTGGATGTGTAGGTCGACTAATTCTTGCAGGGCGAGGCACCTCGCGGCGAGCGTGACCTCCACGTGGACATTCTTCATGGCTTCGGCGGGCAGTCGCAGGGCCACTAGTGCTTGAAAGAGGTTCTGACCATGGAGGCTGATTAGGGTGGCAGGCAATGAGGAGCCCGGGCGCGCGGGCTGGAGGAGTACGGAGATGTCGTCCGCGAGCTTCTTGAGGACGGTGAACTTGTTGCTGGTGGCAACGATCATCTGGTCCAACTGAGAGTCGTAGTTGGCGTCGACGGCGGCCATCCACCAGCCAGTATCCAATACCGTTTGGGGACGATCCTCGGTGCCATGCCGCAAGCCGGCGTCGTGGACCATCTGGCACAGCCGCTGGCCGCTCACGCGCATCATCGCCATGGAGTGAGCTCTTTTGCGCTTAGTGTAGGTGCTTAGGCAAATGCTTAGGTGCGTACGATGTGGTAGATACGTTGGAAATTAGAATGGAGGGGCGCCTTTATATGAGGGCAATGAGGGCAAACTGCGTTGCATTCACATCGTGCAGCCTCTTTTCCCGGACCTCCTCCCATTACTTCTCTCATGCATTAATTGAAGGAGGATGCATTGGCCGTTCAACATATCGGGAACTGCTACTCCCTCCCTCGTCTTATTAAAGCCATATCGGGAACTGCGCCGCCCACTGTCAAATCGAATACTCCCTCCATCTAGGTGAGTATTAAGTCATCTTACGAAAACCAAATAGTAAACACATAGGCATGGTGCATTAACTCTCACGTTGTTTCTTATTTTTTGACATAAATAGAGGAATCGACCAATAAGAGACGTGGTGGGCTTGTATGCATTTAATGACTTGAGACTATCAAACATGACATGTAGTGGTCAGTTTGTTGCACGCAATGATATTAATAAGGGAGTACCTAGAACTCATCTACTCCCTCCATTCCTAAATATTTATCTTTTTAGGATTTGAAATGAACTACCACATACAGATGTACATAGACACATTTTAGAGTGTAGATTCACTCATTTTGCTCCGTGTGTAGTCATTTGTTGAAATCTCTAGAAAGACAAATATTTAGGAACGGAGGGAGTAGATGAGATATAATTTGGTCTCATTCACTTTGAAAACAAGAAAGAATATAACCCACGTCAGCACACACGCATCTTATAGCATCACATCCAATGGCTATAAAAAATGAATGAGACCAAATTATATCTCATCTAGATGAGTTCTAGCAAAACTGTATTAATAATACTTAGTACTCCTACGCCATGTAACATATATTAGAGCATGGTTAATAGTATAGCTAGTTGCTGGCTATAAGCCAGTGCCATGTCATCTACAACCCATCTTATAGTCAACATGTACAACAGTAGATCAACAGAGTGTACTACTTTTTTATTATGTGGCCCACCTTTCATTCTCACAAAGTGCCTAGGATCACGTGCTAGAGCTGGCTCTTCACGAAGAGCACGTTTACCTTCTCTCTTCTCTTCTCTTTCCTCCAACTAAGCAGAAATATACTAGTTTATTCCTTATAGTCCGCTGACTCAGCTCTATTGTACTTGCTCTTAGTATCATGTAGTAGTTTATTTATTGCCATGTATGACACATAGTACTCAACTAGCTCTCTTTCTTAATTTAATTCTATGACACCTCATCAGAATTGCTAAGGCTAGTACCATTACAACCAACCTTAGCAACTACTAAACATTAAGTTCTCTCATTTTGCTCTCCACCTTGGTCACCTAGACGGAGCGAGTATACTGCGCGGGCTTTTCCGGCGCGGTAGGCGAGGCAGTTCTGCCTAGTCGGTTCGACGGAGACGCGAGAAGACGAGGGAGTAGGCTACTGCAAACGTAGGGTTATGTGATTTGACATCGAGTTACTGCTGGACAGGTGGGGCCCCGTGATTTGACTTGCCATTATCGTTTTAACTACGACGCTACGACTGGCGTGATTCTCCCGATTCCTGACCACCTCCATACAGGTGACTCTCCCAATGCTCCACCATGTAGTAGAGGCTGGCTCTTGCATGAGAGCCCACTTCTCCACTTTTTCCTTGCCTCTCTTTCCTCCACATATGCAAAAATGCCATGTAAAGCGCACTATTGTACTTACTTTTACTTGCTCCTATAGGTACTAAGCTTGCCACATAGGCATAAAGTCTGATGTGGCAAGTTAATCAAGAAGAGAGAGACTAGTTTGGTGACCCAAGGAAGAAACGGTGCTAAGCGCGTGTACCTAGGTGAAAATACAATTTTGAGTCTATAGCTAATTAAATGAAGCAAACTTAGCAACACCATTTCATTGGAAGAGGTCACTCCATGGCAAATGCAATAAATACTAGTACTCCATGTGTCCCATAATATAAGAACATTTTGGCACTACACTAGACGTTCTTATATTATGGGATGGAGGGAGTACGAAGAAAGAGATAGTGAGAAGTAAAAAAATACACTTATAGCCAACCTTATAGCCAACCTTGTTGTAGTATGAGTGACTAAGTGATGACTATGTATGACATGCCAACATCAGATAGCCTAACGCACCGTGTTAAATCTCCAAGGGCGCGACCGTGCGAGCGACACGATGGTCGTGGTAGGCGCGACCATGATACGGGCTGCTGGTAGCCCTTGGATCTGAGATCAAACGGTCGCATGCTAAGTTGCTGACAATTTGCAGAATAACCCTCCAGGATAGGATATTCACCCATAGGTCTAGAATCACGCCATGCAACCATTAGATCTCACATCCAAGGGCTCTCGGAAGCCCGTATCATGGGACAATGGAAAGCCACTATCCTGCCATTCACACGCTGGCAGTTCACTCCTACTCATCCCCGCACATCCGTCAATACTACGGCGGTTCGCTCCTAGTTGTCCTGTCCTTTCACATTACGGTAGTTCCACTAATCCTAACCCTCCTCCCAAATCTGTAGCGTCCCAAATCTCCATGATCGGCAGTGAATATAAGGTTAGAACCATCACCGGCGATGAGTTCGACGTCATCTACACCCGTTCTTCCACGACGGCGAAAGGATGCCTTTCTCGCTTCAGACGCATGTTCGAAGACTCAGATGATGAGTGGGTCGCTGGGCTAGATGTTGAGTACACCACAGTCCTGTGACGAGAGAAGGATCTAAAGGACGAAGAGAGGAAGAAGCCCACCGTGATTCAGGTTTGCGTGCATGACTTATGCTTGGTCTACCACATATGCCATGCCAACGTTGAATGCCTGGATTTTAAGGACTTCCTCGAGAGCAACCTAGTCAAATTCTTTACTGTAGACACTTGTAATGACAAAGAAGTCCTGGGTTGGATAGGCCTCGTTGTAGGCAACACCTTCGACCTCCAGAAGAATCAGCTGGTGTCCTCTCGTTAGTTTTCAATGCTGACCCTGGCAGGAGCCATGGTTCATCCTTTGTACGGTAAGCTGGAGAAACCTCCATACATGTTTCATCGTTATGCATGGCAGGGGAATGTACTAGATATCGACCACATCCACTACACTACAATGGATGGCTACCTTTGTTTCAATATCCACAAGGGTTGGATGAAGAGCAAAAGCCAAGTTTGCGGTTCAAGCAAAGAAGTATCGGCCAAGAGGAAGAGGGACAAGGACGAAGTCGAGGACGTGGACGAGGACTCCGAGTAAGGTGGGAGTGTCGTTGCTCATGGTGGTTCTAATGCAGTGTCTACCGGAATAGTTGCAAAGTTTAATTTCAGGTGTGCTTAATTTAATTTGAGGGGTGTGTTGTGCTGATCCCCCAGCAGAACTATGTTATGTTTCTTCTCATTACTTTAACGCTTCAGTACGTACATACTAGTATTTCGTACATTTCATCTTTTAGTTGGTATAGTACTACCACTCGTTTCTTCACATTATATACGTACAATATATATGACCAACATCATATAGCCAGCAGTTTAGTTGTCAAAGAATTTCAGGGTGCTTAGTTTTGTCAAAGAATTCGAGGGTGCTTAGTTTTATTTGAGGGGTGGGTTCTGCACTACTCCGGCCACACGTCCATTCATGAGCGGGCCGGAATTAAACGCAACACCGGCCGAGCTCCTCCCGTCCGCCCTCAGTTTAAACGAGGCCAGACGCCGGCCAAGCTCCTACCGTCTGCCCTCTATTTACACGAGGCCAGACAGATAGTTGGCAAGAATCGCACCCCTCCACCGCTCCCTATCTCCTCCTTCACCATTTTATCCACTCTTCCGATGGCTTCCGATGAGCCGTTCTCCAGCATATTACTCGGCTGGGTGGCCCGCTGAGCCCTCCTGATACGGGCGAGGCTGCTCGGTCCTTCACCAACCTCGCTTAGCCCGACGGAGCTAGTTGCCACCCCAAGAAGGCGTGTGGTTCAGCAACTCGGCGCTCCAGTTCAGCTCGATGAGGAGTGGCGAGTTGCTCCACGCCGGCACGACAGCGAGCACGCCAGTACGGGTGCCGTTGCTACTGCGTTGTACCGCGCCACAAGTGTTTGCGGTGGCCAGGCCTCCCGTGTTTGTGGGCGCGCCTGCCGTGCCTACGGCAGCGCCATGCAGGCAGAGACAGAAGCCGGGACCATGGATGTGACGCCCCCGATTTAATCGTACACTAATCATACACGCAAACGTGTACAATCAAGATCTGGGACTCACGGGAAGATATCACAACACAACTCTAAAACATAAATATGTCATACAAGCATCATAATACAAGCCAGGGGCCTCAAGGGCTCGAATACAAGTGCTCGATCATAGACGAGTCAGCGGAAGCAACAATATCTGAGTACAGACATAAGTTAAACAAGTTTGCCTTCAGAAGGCTAGCACAAACTGGGATACAGATCGAAAGAGGCGCATGCCTCCTGCCTGGGATCCTCCTAACTACTCCTGGTCGTCGTCAGCGGGCTACACGTAGTAGTAGGCACCTCCAGCGTAGTAGGAGTCGTCGTCGATGGTGGCGTCTGGCTCCTGGGCTCCAGCATCTGGTTGCGGCAACTAGGTAGAAGGGAAAGGGGGAAAAGGGGGAGAAAAGCAACCGTGAGTACTCATCCAAAGTACTCTCAAGCAAGGAGCTACACGACATATGCATGGGTATATGTGTAAGGAGGCCATATCAGTGGACTGAACTGCAGAATGCCAGAATAAGTGGGGGATAGCTAATCCTGTCGAAGACTACGCTTCTGGCAGCCTCCGTCTTGCAGCATATAGAAGATAGTAGATTGAAGTCCTCCAGGTAGCATCGCATAGCATAATCCTACCCGGCGATCCTCTCCTTGTCGCCCTGTTAGAGAGCGATCACCGGGTTGTATCTGGCACTTGGAACGGTGTGTTTTATTAAGTATCCGGTTCTAGTTGTCATAAGGTCAAGGTACAACTCCAAGTCGTCCTGTTACCGAAGATCACGGCTATTCGAATAGATTAACTTCCCTGCAGGGGTGCACCACATAACCCAACACGCTCGATCCCATTTGGCCGGACACACTTTTCTGGGTTATGCCCGGCCTCGAAAGATCAACACGTCACAGCCCCACCTAGGCACAACAGAAAGGTCAGCCCGCTGGTCTAAATCCTATGCACGCAGGGGTCTGGGCCCATCGCCCATTGCACACCTGCACGTTGCATGGGCGGCCGGAAGCAGACCTAGCAACCTCCATTACAAAGGAAGTCATGTTACGCGGTCCAATCCGGCGCGTGCCGCTCCGTCGCTGACGTCAAGAAGGCTTCGGCTGATACCACAATGTCGAGTGCCCATAACTGTTCCCGCGTAGTTGGTTAGTGCGTATAGGCCAGTAGCCAGACTCAGATCAAATACCAAGATCTCGTTAAGCGTGCTAAGTATCTGTGAACGCCGAACAGGGCCAGGCCCACCTCTCTCCTAGGTGGTCTCAACCTGCCCTGTCGCTCCGCCACAAAGTAAAAGTCGGGGGCCGTCAGGAACCCAGGCCCACCTCTACCGGGATGGAGCCACCTGTCCTTTCAGCCCTCTCATCAGAATCACTTGCGGGTACTCAACAAGATGACCCGACTTTAGTCACCATCTGTATAATATGTATGTATATATAGTATATACCCGTGATCACCTCCCGAGTGATCACGGCCCAATAGTATAGCAAGGCAGACTGACAAGAATGTAGGGCCAATGATGATAAACTAGCATCCTATACTAAGCATTTAGGATTGCGGGTAGGGTATCAATGACTGTAGCAACAATGACAGGCTATGCAACAGAATAGGAGTAACCGAACAGTAACATGCTACACTACTCTAATGCAAGCAGTATAGAGAAGAATAGGCGATATCTGCTGATCAAGGGGGGGGGGCTTGCCTGGTTGCTCTGGCAAGAGAGGGGTCGTCAACTCCGTAGTCGAATGGGGCGGCAGCAGCGTCGGTCTCGTAGTCTACCAGAGAAAAGAGGGGGAAGAAACAATGAATACAATGCAAACAGATGCATAACGATGCATGACAAAGCAATGCGTGATGCTAGGCGTGCCCTAACGCGGTATGAGGTAATACCGGTGAAGGGGGGAAACATCCGGGAAAGTATTCCCGGTGTTCCGCGTTTTTGGACAGAGGAACCGGAGGGGGAAAGTTGTCTGTTCGGTATGCTAGGGGTGTGTGGCGGACGAACGTGCTGCGCATCCGGATTCGTCTCGTTGTTCTGAGCAACTTTCATGTAGAAAGTATTTTCATCTGAGTTACGGATTAAAAGATATGATTTTCTAAAGATTTAACTCATTTTCTGATTTTAATTATTTATTTAAATCCAACTTTAACCAAAACAGTGAATGATGACACAGGCATGACATCAGAGTGATGTCAGCAGGTCCACTGGTCGGTTGACCAGTCAAACCAGACAGGTGGGTCCAGTGGGTCCCACATGTCATTGTCTGGGTCACTAACAGGGGGGTTTAGCCTAACTAAATGGGTTAATTAGTGGGTGGGACCTAGTAGTCAGTGACTATTTAGTTAATTAAATTAATTAACGAAATAATTAGCAATTTATTTCTTTACAAAATGTTTTAAATCGTGCGGGCCCGCATGCCAGTGCCAGTAGCTGCCACATCAGCGTAGTTGACCCAGTCAACTTGGCCAGTTGGGGCCCCTAGGCCCACTGGCAGTGATCCAGGGTGGGGCCCCACGCTTGCCACGTCAGTCGGCCGGCGTTTAGACGCCGACAAGTTCGTTTTTGCGGCGGCGCGGCTCGGGCGAGCGTCGGGTTTCGTCTGCAGGCCACCAAAACGGGCGGGACCGGTCGCATTCGAACGGCAAGACGACGGCGGAGCGAATGGTGGTGGTTGCGGAGGCTGTGGTGGCCAGAGTCGAGCGCAACAGGCTTGACGGCGGCGAGGTGGTTCGGGCGTGAGACGAAGACAGCGACGCAGCGCGCGTCGGGGCTAACGGGAAGGCTAGGGTGGAGCTGCGCGACGCGCTGAGCACAAAGGGCTCGGCCCCGTGACCATTTGGTCACCGGAGAGTCGTCGGCGACGGGGTTCACGGCGGAGCACTCGGGTGCTTCGGCGGCAGCTAGCTAGGGCGCACGAGAGAGAGAGAGGAGGGAGCAGGGGCTCACCGAGCGCCGCTCACGGTGGCCCTTGGGGGTTTAGTAGCTGCAGGGGCGTGGCCGGAGTCGGTGAAGAACGACGACGGAGCTTGTCGGAGCAGGGGAGGAAGATGACGGCGTCGGGGCGTTGCGGTGGCTCCGGTCTCCAACGGGTTGCACCAGTCGAAGCAGCGGACGATGGCGGCCCTTGGAGACACCGTGGGGCGGCGAGGTGGGCACGGTGGCCATGGCTAGGCCGGAGCCATGGCGGCGGTGGCGCTCGGATACGGAGGGGGACGAGGGGGAGATGGATCTGGAGGGGAGAGGGAGAGGCGCAGGTGCCAAGGCGAGAGTGGGGGCGAGTGGGAGGCGGGATCGAGGAGGCGGGGGGGGGGGCGTGGCGGCGTTATCCCCTCCTCGTCACCGGCGAGGTGATCTGGTGGCGATGCTCCCCTGTTCCGACCCGGGTCCGGGGAACAGGAAGGGAGACGGCAGGGGGAGGCAGGCTGGGCCGGCTGGGTTAGCTGGGCCAGTTGGCCCAGGGGGGTTTCGGGGCGGATTTTCCCTTCTCTTTCTTTCTTTCTTTTCTTTATTTTTCTTTTCCTTTTTCTGTTTTATTTAATTTAGGGCATTTAGGTATGTTATAAAATTGTGTGTTCTACACCATAATTATCTATGTCATTTTTGGCACTGTTTGAACATTTTTGTTTCAGCTTAAAAACTTTTGTTGTTTGCCATTTTTTTTAATTGATTTCTGGATCGGTTTGAACTTACGAAAGTTTAGCAACAGTAATCAAAGATGACATGGCATCATTAGGAGAGTTTACTGTAGCCTAATTATCCGGGCGTCACAATGGAGAGCAATGAGTCAGTGGCCAACTTCTCCGTGTCCGCCGCCATCATCCAGGAGAAGTAGAACACGGGAGGCTGCCACCACTTGGGACCCATGAAGGCCACCGCCGAGGCGACGACTGCGGATTCAGGTGGTTTCTTTGCTGCTTCGTCTCTTACGAGGACCTTCGTCGACCCCGCAAGTGTCCGACGGACATGAGGAAGACAAAGGGATCCGCGGGCGGCCATTTAGAACTAAAATAAGTCTAGATACATCCATTTCTAGGACAAGTATTTCCGGATGGAGGGAGTATTAATTATACTAGAGAGCCGGATTGACACCTCTTAGTTCATGTAATTGTAATGAAATCCATCATGTTTATATGAAGATCCGACATTTTTATACGACATCCTTCATGCTTATATGAAATTAGTCCGTGTTTGCACGAATTTCATCTGGTTCGTTAGAGTTGTAAAAATGTATGCCGCTGGCGTTTGATGTCGTCCTCCGCGGAAGGAAGCGGGAGGAAATTTGCTGGCTGCCGTTTGCTCTTTATGCTGGAAATAATAGAGTGACATCCAATCCATTTGAGTTAATTGCATGTATGATTGTACCTCTATAAAAAAGTTAATTGCATGTACAGAGTATACGTGCCTTGCAGGGTGGCTACAGCTTCGTACAGAAAGTTAAAAAGAAACAAGTCCATCCTTAATCTTGTACTCTAAGTAGTCTCTGGGTTCCACTGTCAGTACATTAGCGAAAGAACTATATATTAAATAAGTAGAGTAATATATAATATAAAAATCTAAAGTTAAAAGACAAAATTCGAACTCATGTCATCGCGTTGCGAGCATCCGGCGCTAAACAGCCCAGCACATTTTTTGTAGACCATGCTGAAGATATATCTCCATGTCTACTCTTATACTCCATTCGTTCCTAAATATTTGTATTTTTCAGATTTCAAATGGACTACCACATACGGATGTCTATGTAGACATATTTTAGAGTGTAGATTCGCTCATTTTGTCCCATATGTCTATTCAGGAAGGGGTCAAATTTGTCCTTGATTTATTTATGAGGTATCTAGATGGCACTCCACTGCCAAGAAAAGAGAGTAACATCAAAACTATGGACTACTTTTTTGAGTATGTTGGTAAGGTCCGGTCATAGTCACTTGTTGAAATCTCTAAAAAGACAAAAACTCCCTCCGTCCGGCAATACTTGTCATCAAAATGGATAAAAGGAAATGTATCTAGACGTATTTTAGTTTTAGATACATCTCTTTTTATCAATTTTGATGACAAGTATTTTCGGACGGAGGGAGTAGAAAACAGAGTTGGTGATGATGGTGTGCGTGCCATCCTGCAATATAGGCCGTCAGATTTATATCTAACGGATAGGAAAGAAACTATGGAAAATTTGCAAAAATATACCCACACGTCTCTCCACGTTCGCAAATAAGGCCTTCCCTCGTTCAGCCTTTTCTCTCACAACATAAACTACTCATACAAATGCATCTTGATGTTCCATGCAACGCACGGGAAGCTAGCGAATTTCTTTTAAAATAGTTGCTGCGATAATTGGGTTGAAGTGATATATTTTATGTCTGCCCCGAATGATTTCATATTCACTGGTAGTAACAAAGAAAAGGTTGCCTTGTTAATTAACAGAAAACATGTTGAAAACTATCACATGAGGCCGGTAAAAACAAGGCACACTGGGTTGAACGTCATCGTCACTACAGCTGTGCGCGCGCGAGAAATCTACATATCGAGGGGGCTACCGAGCGAGGCACCGAGACACAATGTTTGAGAGAGAAACCAATTGATAGATTATGATCAGATCGAGTTGTCACCCTTCTACTGTCATTGTTGGGGGGGTACGGGGGTGAGAGAAAGACGTATCGAGAATGTGCGCGGTAGGCACAGAGGCACAACTAGCGAGTGTGTGTGTGTGTGTGTGTTTGAAAGAGGAGTAGATAGATTATTATCAAGATCGATGTGCCACCCTACTCCTTCGGTGTTGGGTAGTATGTGTGTATGTTTGAGAGAGAAGCCATTCGATAGATTAGTACCAAGATTGAGGTGTCACCCTACTCCTTCGGTGTTGGGAAGTGTGGGTGTGTGGGTATGTGGGGGGGGCAGTGACACTCACATATCTCTACGCTTATAAAAAAATAGAGTTGGTGATGATGGTGTTCCTGCCATCCTGCAATATAGGCCATCCGATTTATATCCGACGGATAGGAAGGAAACTATGGCAATTTTGCAAAAAGATACCCACACCCCTCTCCGCATTTGCAAACAAGGCATTCCCTCGTTCATCCTTTTCTCCCACAAGATAAACTTCTCATACAAATGCATCTTGATGTTCCGTGCAACGCATGGGCATCTTGCTAGTAGGGAGAAGGAGTTTGTGTGACACATATCTACCTATATTAAGGGATAGGTAGATAGCATTTGTGCGAGGCATACTTAAAGCCTCAGGAAGATAAACAAACGGTGTGTGTGCATGCAAGTGCCGGAAAAAATGAAGCGAGAAACAATGTGTGTGCGCGTGCGCGCGCGCGTGTGCGTGTGTGTGTGTTTGTGTGTGTGTGTGAGAGAGAGAGATAAATCTCAAAACAAAAGCTGCTCTGTTGGAATCCCATTGTATGCATTCATACAGTTCCGGAACTCGAGTTAACCTTAGGCATATGTGTGAGAGACATTATTATACTTTGAGACATTAGTGGCTGTGGGTGGGCGGAATTAAAGGGGTGGGCGTGTTAGACGTAGAGAGCATGTGTGTTTCTATTTAAATAAACCTTTTTAGTTGTACATGCCAAAGTTACAGTGATGTTTCTTCAAACAACCAATGTAGCTATCATGTACATGCACCATTGTTACTCTTTCATTAGTCTTGGATGATTTAAGTTTCTATTTTGAAGTATTATATGTATTATTCATATATGAATTCAATGGGTACGCAATTTATGAAATGGAGGCTATGTAATCATATGAGGTAACACTTTTAAGTAGCGGACTACAATATCCATTTCTTTTTGTGCGCCTCTACACTAACACGTCAATGCATTATGTTTAAAGTAAATAACCAATTGCACTAAATTAACTATTTACACGAGAAATACATAGGCTGACTGTTTGATCCCTTTTTTGTGAACGCACCACTACACCCGTACGATTGGCCGCACCCGTGTGAATGTCCAAGTTATCGGCACATCATACCGCGTTATTGTCTTTTTTTCTGGGGTGGACTTCACACCAGGTATTAACTGCTGACGCGTGCCCTGTGTACACAGTCTAGCATGACCTTCCCGCTAGCATGGTCCAAAATTAGTTGAAACTGGATACGAACGATCCCACGGGTGGCGAAATCTCCTGCCTCCTTCTAAAATTTCTGCCACCTTAGTCTTTTGCATGCGAAATCCCCCTTTTGTCCTTGGTGCATGGAGACCAACAGTTACAATACCGCCCTAATCTACATGATAGGTCGGGGCTGCTTTGGTAACTTCTGGTTCCCCCCACTACACGGCACCCCCATTTCCTCTCCCCCTCCCGCAAAAATGACTAACTAGTAACTCCACAGCACCAGAGCATCTTACATCACGCCGTCCGTACTTCATCGCCCTTTCTCCCCTCCCCTCTCGAAACCCTAGACTACTCATCCACCGGCGTACCATAGCCCATTCACTGCCAGCGGCGTCCACCTCGCCGGATCTGCTTCTGCGGCCACATCTACCCCTCTCACCTCCCCTAGAAACAAGTAGATTGCTCATCCACCACTATACCACAGCCCATTCAGTGTCGGTGTTGTCCACGGCGCCGGATCAGCTTCGCCAGTACTCTCGTCAACTGTCGCGCATCTGCAGCGGCTCATTCGTACTCCCCACCGGAGACGCTTCGTCCACACCCCCCGGAGCCGCCCCACCGACGCCCCCGTCGACGGCCTCTGATCCTCTTTGCCGACACTTTCATGAACCCTACTGGTGCCGCTTTGCCGACACCTTCCTCAACCCTACCGGAGCCGCTTCGCCGACACCATCGTTAACCCTACCAGAGTAGCTTCGCCTATACCATTCTCAGCCCTACGGAGGCCGCTTTGCCAACTCACAAGTCCACGGCCTTAGATCCGCTTCCTCGCACCCTCATCCAACCTACTGGAGCAGCTTCTGACGCCCCATCCACGGCCGCAGATCCGCATCATCGACACCATCGTTAACCAAACCACCAGAGCAGCTTCTGACGCCCCGTCCACGGCCGCAGATCCGCATCGTCGACACCATGCTTGACCCAACCATCGGAGCAGCTTCTGATGCCCCGTCCATGGCCGGAGATCCGCATCGTCAACACCATCCTTCACCCAACCATCGGAGTAGCTTTTGATGCCCCATCCACGGCCGCAGATCTGCGTCATCGACACCATCCTTAACCCAACCACCGGAGCAGCTTCACCTACGCCCTCGTCCACGGCCACCGATCCGCTTCGCCCACACCGTAGTCCACCCTACCGGAGCCGCTCCACAAACACCCTACTCGACGGTTCTAGATCTCCTTACCCGACCCCGACAGCCAGCGCAGCATCATCACCCTCGACGTTTCTAACCCGATTCCCACTATCTGGAGAGATGCCAATCACCCTCCACGTCTTAGGTACTTTTCACCACTACACCACAACACTGATGTAATGGCATGTAATCTGCCGGGAGAAATCACTTTAAAGGGCAGGCAAACTACCGGGAGAACATTTCTCCCGGTAGATAGAACTGCCATGAGAACGGCTGCCGGGGATTACTTCTCCCGGCAGATAAACTCTTCCCGGCAGTTTTTCTGCCCTTGCCCTTGTATTTGGCGGCAGTATGTTTTCTCCCGGCAGATTATTGAAAACACATGAAATTTCAATTACCGGCAGTCCATCTGCCTGCAGAAGCCTTTTCACCCGGCAACATTTACGCCAGCAGGTACATTTCACTACCAAATTAATCTAGGCATCCCTAATATAATACCCATTCATTATCTTCAAACAATCATGAAATATTAAATAATTTATACATACACTTTAATGACAGTAGCACATACATCTCATCCATACACTTCAATCATAGTAACATATAGGCCTTGTCCAGAAAACGTTAAACATCATTAGATAAACATAATATCCACATATATATAAGGAGGTTCTGCCACAAAAGGTACATTACATACATGTTAAATGTGCCACAACCAAACTGAAGTATTGCCACAAAAGGAGAAAGTACATATGTTTATGGGGGTGCCACACAACCAAAATGAGCATATAGTGGCTTAACCAGCAAATGAGCAGAGAAAGACAACAAGTGTCCAGGTTCAACAAACAAAGCATATTACATAATCACTCAGTAACTTAATCATAGGTTTTCCAAATCATCAGCGGCTTCAAGATCTTCCTAATCTCCGTCAACATCTATAGTGAAACCTGCAACAGATAGGAAATTCAAAATGTAGCTCTCCTTTCAGATATTTTTGAAGTAGCAACATGCGGCAGTTTAACTAGTCGGCGAAAATAGAATTCTTGTAAATGTACAGCACTTCATCATCACAACAAGCAATGATCAAGCAGGAATTGTTTGAAGTGCACATACAGAAATCTTCCAAGTGCAGATAAGCAAAACAATAACTTGTAAAATCAGTGGTGAAACCACGTACAAGCTGGGTAGTCCCAACTTTTTGGTGAAACTAGCATGTATGTGTAGAAATGTTAAACAAATTTGCACAAATTCATATATTTAGCAGTTTTGGCACCGCTGGTGCAAAACCTGCTCAGTTCAAAACAAATTAGAACTTAATAGGGAAAGCTATGACTAAAACTCGATACAGTACTATATGCAATAGATTGTTGGACTCTGTACAAATAGGCAAAACTCTATGCAGTACTATATATTGAACAAATAGGCAAAACTCCATACAAATAGGCATGAATGTATACTGTACGTATATAGTACACTAAGCAGTACAAATAAGCTGAGGCGGGGACACGTCAACCCATCATAAAGAATCTGTTTTGTCACGACGAAAAACAACACAACCAGGCAAAATTTGCCAAAGTAGGAAGAGCAAGGAGCTGCCAGTATAGCTAGATATTAACAAATTAGAATCTGCCAATAATCAGTACTTTACAGAGTTGAGGGCATGAAAATTTTCATTTTGTAAACTTCGGTACTTTCCAGAGTACAAGTTGCTTCAGTACTATATAGTAGTGGAGTTTAGAATCTGGTTGTCATTTAGAATCGTAAGTACTGAAATATTTCCTATAGTACAATACTGAAATACATTTATAGTACTGAAAAACATCATTATTGTACTATTTCCTGTAGGAAATATTTTGTAGAAGGTACGCAACCAGGAAAAATATTTTGTAAACTTTAGTATTGTACTACAGGAAATATTTACAGAGTTGTGGGCATGAAAAATTCTTGGAAACATGGATATTACCTCCTTAGCTTGCTTGTGGTTGCATTCCTGCTTTCGCCATGGGCTTGTCCACTTCCAACTGCATACATAGGATAGGATAGAAAGAAAGCTTTTTAAGCAACCAGCCATGATAAATTCAATCTGAAGAACAAAAGCTCACATGCTTCATATCTACCCCCATATTCCCCTTCATGTCCACATCCACCTTGATGTCCATCTTCATGTCGATATCCCCGTCAATATATGTTGTGTGTTTCTAGCTTTATCCATCCAACTCTTGTCCATTCTTGACCAGTTTCACTATAATTGCCTAACATACGAAAGAAAGTGTACTTCTATTAATGGTGAATATCTAGTAGGAAAATGCATACCATTCTGATCTAGTACACGCAAACAAATATACAATACAGACCAGGAATAAAATCTAGCATAGTAGAAATAGTGAATTGAAACATCTCATTTCATGAAATGCTGAAATAGTTGTAGGAATATCATGGGAATAGCAAAGAAAAACCACCGTTGATTAAGAAGCAGAGGATGTGGTGCTGCTCTGGCGATGAAGCAAAGGACCTACATGGCATTACTCGGGCAAGGAAGTAGAGGTGAGGCAGCACTGCTTCAGGCAAGGAGGTCGATGAGGCGCTGCCTAGAGGAGACAACATTCTAGAGGTGCCTTGCCTGAAGGAGAGGAGGACCAAATACGTTAATAAGATACAAATCGAAGGACAAAATCAAGGGTGCAACCATGATAAATTAAATAATGCAAGCAACAATCTAATGCTTTTACATAGTTTGATGTGACATCAATATGAACAATGAGAAAACTTCAAATCTACAACAGACTGCAGTTGACATGACCACATATATTTTAATTACTATGGTTACTAATGTTCCAGTAGATACCCATGATATAAGGGCGCTCCTTGGTCCATGGGTTGTCTCCTGGTGTTGTTTCTTAACCAATAATGCAAAATGCTTATTTGAGTAACTATAAAGTACATAAACACTCCCAACAGATCAATACAAGCAAAAAGTTAGCAAGATAAATTGCATCTATTATAAGTACAAGAGGACTCCCAACAGATTGATAAAAGCAAAAATTAGCAATAAAAACTTGCTTGAACAGTATACCAATCTCTAGTGGAGGTGTGACCGATGGAGAAGGTGCAGCTACCAGAGGAGCTCAATAAGGAGGCGGTGCCACTTGAGGACCTCCTTGGTGCTCGGTTGAGCTTGTGCGGAGGGCCTGCTTGGGGGAGGAGATCTACAGAAGAGGATGGTGGTGAGGGACGACGGCGGAGGAGTATGGTCGCTGGCTGAGTGCTTGGGGTTGATGGCACGGCTCTGAAGCGATGGTTGCCGGCGAAGTGCTTGGGGGCGATGGCCCGAGCTTGACTTTGTTGGGTGCTCGTGGGGGTCCTGGTGGAGGGCACGGCAGTGGGGTGTCGTTGGGGCGACGGAGGAGTTGCGATGGTGTGGGGCGACGGCGTGCTCCAGGTAGAGGTCGCTGTAGTGGGATGGGGGCTATGGCACCGGCGGTGGTTGGGGACGGCGGTGGCGGTGGTTTGGGACGGCGACGACAGCGGTTGGGGACAGCGGCGGCAGTGGTGGTTGGGGGCTACGGCGGCGGCGGCGGTTGGGGGCGGCGGCGGCTATGGGATCTGATGCTTGGGGCGGCAGCGGCTCCAATGGGTTAGGGTTCGTGGATTTGGGGGAAGAAGTGGTCTGTTGTTTTTTTAGGGAAAGGAGTGGTCTGGTGTGGTGAAGCCGTGAAGGGACGGCGCGCGTGTTAACTTATTTGTCGGGCCAAAATGTCAGTCATTCTCGCGCGCTTTTTTCTCGCTAGCGCGGGCTTTAGGCCTGTCTCGTGCCAAAGACGGTCGCCGACAGTATATGCCCCGGGTTCTAGGTGTCCCGGCAGATTGTGTGCCCTAAATTATACCGGCAGTTTGAGCGCCGTTGTCGCTCAAGTTCTCCCGATAGTTTATCCGCCCTAACATACGTGTACCGGCAGACACTAATGTCCTGGCAGTTTATTTGCCCTTAAACTGGTGTTTCTCTCGACAGTTAATTGCCCCTAAACAAGTGTTGTGGTGTAGTGCACCTTTAAACCGGTCCAGCATCACCTGCTCGATGTACTTCAAATATACTAACCGGTCGCTGTTATCTGTTATGCAGCTGGCGAAAACTACAAGGACGATGTTTCTTCTGGTTCTAACAGCTTGGTGAACCAAGATCATGTATTGAGGCATTGTTATGATCTTGTAAGTGCATCTCTCTCTCTTGTATTGTTCTGTGCCTGCCAGCGTGCTTTGCTAGGATTTTCGACCAGTAATCCCTTTGTGCAGACAATGATTTCTACTACTGGCTGCTAAATTAGATATGTATATGTCATACATGATACTACCTAGTACTTTCATTCCTAAATATAAGTCTTTCTAGAGATTCCACTATAGGCTACATACGGAGCAAAACGAGTGAATCTACACTCGAAAATGCATCTATATACATCTGTATGTGGTCCATACTGGTATCTCTACAAAATACATATATTTAAGAATAGGGGCAGTACATTACACAAAATCGTAGGTGGCATGTAGGAATTCCAGTGCACTACATTAGGCTCCCTTAGAGTGCCTGCTAGTCCAGCATACAGAGTCATGGCTAGTTTATGGTACGCACACAATCGTTAATTGGTGGTTTAAATATGCGCAAGGGATATGCAATGTAGTATCATGTAGAGATGTCTGAAATTAGCCGTGCCAACTTGCAGATAGGGTTACACAATGAAAAAGTACAAGATGTATGTGCCAATTTCATGGAACATCGCAAAAAAAGGAGAGGCAGCGGTGAGCCTATACAGTGTGCTATGGTACATCACTCCTCCATCGCAATCATCGTGACATGCTATTTGTATGCCATTTCTATTAGCCAAGTTTCTTAGGGACAGTTATTACGAGTTATCTTAAGAAAATAAGCACCTGTGAATATAAGCTCCATGTAATAAGCCAACTAGTTCTTTTCATTGCATTTTCAGCTTATCTTTGGTATGATCACCAAATACGTTTTATGGGCTGACCATAACGGGCCGTTAATAGGCCGTATTTGGTGATTCTATGAAAATGGCCCAACATATTAACGTCCCACAAATGGGCCGACTGTAACTACGGGGTGAATTTGGCCCACAAGCAGAAAATGACAGTAACGGGCCATAAGTAACCGAATGATGCAAATGAGCCCAAGAATAAATGGGCCCTCAGCAGGAGCAGGTCATAGCAATTAATCATATAGCAGCAGCAGGAGCAGCTCATAGCAATTCATCGTATAGCAGCAGCAGCAGCTCAGAGCAATTCATCATATAGCATCAGCAGGAGCAGCTCACAGCAATTCATCACATAGCATCAACAGGAGTATAACGGGCCATTAATAGGCCGTATTTGGTGAATCTATGGAAATGGCCCAACAGATTAACGGTCATCAAATGGGCCGACTGTAACTACGGGCTGAATTTGGCCTACAAGCAGAAAATGACAGTAACGGGCCGTAAGTAACCGAATGCTGCAAATGAGTCCAAGAATAAATGGGCCCTCAGCAGGAGCAGGTCATAGCAATTCATCATATAGCAGCAGCAGTAGCAGCTCATAGCAATTCATCGTATAGCAGTAGCAGAAGCTCATAGCAATTCATCATATAGCATCAGCAGGAGCAACTCATAGCAATTCATCATATAGCATCAGCAGGAGCATGACGGGCCGTTAATAGGTCGTATTTGGTGATTCTATGAAAATGGCCCAATAGATTAATGGTCCACAAATGGGCCGATTGTAACTACGGGCTGAATTTGGCCCACTAGCAGAAAATGATAGTAACGGGCCGTAAGTAACCGAATGCTGCAAATGATCCCATGAATAAATGGGCCCTCAGCAGGAGTAGGTCATAGCAATTCATCATATACCAGCAGCAGGAGCAGCTCATAGCAATTCATCGTATAGTAGCAGCAGCACCTCATAGCAATTCATCATATAGCATCAGCAGGAGCAGCTCATCGCAATTCATCATATAGCATCAGCAGGAGCATAACGGGTCGTTAGTAGGCCGTATTTGGTGATTCTATGAAAATGGCCCAACAGATTAACGGGCCATAAATGGGCCGACTATAACTACGGGCTGAATTTGGCCTACAAGCAGAAAATGACAGTAACGGGCCGTAAGTAACCGAATGCTGCAAATGAGCCCAAGAATAAATGGGCCCTCAGTAGGAGCAGGTCATAGCAATTCATCATATAGCAGCAGCAGGAGCAGCTCTTAGCAATTCATCATATAGCAGTAGCAGAAGCTCATAGCAATTCATCATATAGCATCAGCAGGAGCAGCTCATAGCAATTCATCATATAGCATCAGCAGGAGCATAACGGGCCGTTAATAGCCCGTATTTGGTGATTCTATGAAAATGGCCCAACAGATTAACGGGCCACAAATGGGCCGACTGTAACTACGGGCTGAATTTAGCCTACAAGCAGAAAATGACAGTAACGGGCCGTAAGTAAACGAATGCTACAAATGAGCCCAAGAATAAATGGGCCCTCAGCAGGAGCAGGTCATAGCAATTCATCATATAGCAGCAGCAGGAGCAGCTCATAGCAATTCATCGTATAGTAGCAGCAGCACCTCATAGCAATTCATCATATAGCATCAGCAGGAGCAGCTCATAGCAATGCATCATATAGCATCAGCAGGAGCATAAAGTGTCGTTAATAGGCCGTATTTGGTTATTCCATGAAAATGGCCCAACAGATTAACGGTCCACCAATGGGCCGACTGTAACTATGGGCTGAATTTGGCCCACAAGCAGAAAATGACAGTAACGGGCCGTAAGTAACCGAATGCTAGAAATGAGACCAAGAATAAATGGGCCCTCAGCAGGAGCAGGTCATAGCAATTCATCATATAGCAGCAGCAGGAGCAGCTCATAGCAATTCAACGTATAGCAGCAGCAGCTCATAGCAATTCATCATATAGCATCAGCAGGAGCAGCTCATAGCAATTCATCATATAGCATCAGCAGGAGCATAATGGGTCGTTAATATGCCGTATTTGGTGGTTCTATGAAAATGGCCCAACAGATTAACGGTCCACAATTGCGCCGACTGTAACTACGGGCTGAATTTGGCCCACAAGCAGAAAATGAGAGTAACGGGCCGTAAGTAACCGAATGCTGCAAATGAGCCCAAGAATGAATGGGCCCTCAGCAGGAGCAGGTCATAGCAATTAATCATATAGCAGCAGCAGGAGTAGCTCACAGCAATTCATCGTATAGCAGTAGCAGCAGCTCATAGCAATTCATCATATAGCATCAGCAGGAGCAGCTCATAGCAATTCATCATATAGCATCTGCAGGAGCATAACGGGCCGTTAAAAGGCCGTATTTGGTGATTCTATGAAAATGGCCCAACATATTAACGGTCCACAAATGGGCCGACTCTAACTACGGGCTGAATTTGGCCCACGAGCAGAAAATGGCAGTAACGGGCCGTAAATAACCGAATGCTGCAAATGAGCCCAAGAATAAATGGGCCCTCAAAAGGAGCAGGTCATAGCAATTCATCATATAGCAGCAGCAGGAGCAACTCGTAGCAATTCATCGTATAGCAGCACCAGCAATTCATCATATAGCATCAGCAGGAGCAGCTCATAGCAATTCATCATATAGCATCAGCAGGAGCAGCTCATAGCAATTCATTGTATAGCAGTAGCAGAAGCTCATAGCAATTCATCATATAGCATCAGCAGGAGCAGCTCATAGCATTTCATCATATAGCATTAGCAGGAGCATAACGGGCCGTTAATAGGCCGTATTTGGTGATTCTATGAAAATGGCCCAACAGATTAATGGTCCACAAATGGGCCGACTGTAACTACGGGCTGAATTTGGCCCACAAGCAGAAAATGATAGTAACGGGTCGTAAGTAACCGAATGGTAGAAATGAGCCCAAGAATAAATGGGCCCTTAGCAGGAGCAGGTCATAGCAATTCATCATATAGCAGCAGCAGGAGCAGCTCATAACAATTCATCGTATAGCGGTAGTAGAAGCTCGTAGCAATTCATCATATAGAATCAGCAGGAGCAGCTCATAGCAATTCATCATATAGCATCAGCAGGAGCATAAGGGCCGTTAATAGCCCGTATTTGGTGATTCTATGAAAATGGCCCAACAGATTAACGGTCCACAAATGGGCCGACTGTAACTACGGGCTGAATTTGGCCCACAAGCAGAAAATGACAGTAACGGGCCATAAGTAACCGAATGCTGCAAATGAGCCCAAGAATAAATGGGCCCTCAGCAGGAGTAGGTCATAGGAATTCATCATATAGCAGCAGCAGGAGCAGCTCATAGCAATTCATCGTATAGTAGCAGCAGCAGCTCATAGCAATTCATCATATAGCATCAGCAGGAGCAGCTCATAGCAATTCATCATATAGCATCAGCAGGAGCATAACGGATCGTTAATAGGCCGTATTTGGTGATTCTATGAAAATTGCCGAACAGATTAACGATCCACAAATGGGCCGACTGTAACTATGGGCTGAATTTGGCCCACAAGCAGAAAATGACAGTAACGGGCCGTAAGTAACCGAACGCTAGAAATCAGCCCTAGAATAAATGGGTCCTCAGCAGGAGCAGGTCATAGCAAGTCATCATATAGCAGCAGCAGGAGCAGCTCATAGCAATTCATCGTATAGCAGCAGCAGCTCATAGCAATTCATCATATAGCATCAGCAGGAGCAGCTCATAGCAATTCATCATATAGCATCAGCAGGAGCATAATGGGCCGTTAATAGGCCGTATTTGGTGATTCTATGAAAATGGCCCAACAGATTAACGGTCCACAATTGGGCCGACTGTAACTACGGGCTGAATTTGGCCCACAAGCAGAAAATGAGAGTAACGGGCCGTAAGTAACCGAAGGCTGCAAATGAGCCCAAGAATGAATGGGCCCTCAGCAGGAGCAGGTCATAGAAATTCGTCATATAGCAGCAGCAGGAGTAGCTCACAGCAATTCATCGTATAGCAGTAGCAGCAGCTCATAGCAATTCATCATATAGCATCAGCAGGAGCAGCTCATAGCAATTCATCATATAGCATCAGCAGGAGCATAACGGGCCGTTAATAGGCCGTATTTGGTGATTCTATGAAAATGGCCCAACAGATTAACGGTCCACAAATGGGCCGACTATAACTACGGGCTGAATTTGGCCCACGAGCAGAAAATGACAGTAATGGGCTGTAAGTAACCGAATGCTGCAAATGAGCCCAAGAATAAATGGGCCCTCAACAGGAGCAGGTCATAGCAATTCATCATATAGCAGTAGCAGGAGCAACTCGTAGCAATTCATCGTATAGCAGCAGCAGCTCATAGCAATTCATCATATAGCATCAGCAGGAGCAGCTCATAGCAATTCATCATATAGCATCAGCAGGTGCAGCTTATAGCAACTCATCATATAGTAGCAGCAGCAACAGCTCATAGCAATTCATCATATAGCAGCAGTAGCAGCTCATAATAGTTCATCATATAGCAGCAGCAGCTCATAGCAATTCATCATATAGCAGCAGTAGGAGCACCTCATAGCAATTCATTGTATAGCAGTAGCAGAAGCTCATAGCAATTTATCATATAGCATCAGCAGGAGCAGCTCATAGCAATTCATCATATAGCATCAGCAGGAGCATAACGGGCCGTTAATAGGCCGTATTTTGTGATTCTATGAAAATGGCCCAACAAATTAATGGTCCACAAATGGGCCGACTGTAACTACGGGCTGAATTTGGCCCACAAACAGAAAATGACAGTAATGGGCCGTAAGTAACCGAATGCTGCAAATGATCCCAAGAATAAATGGGCCCTCAGCAGGAGTAGGTCATAGCAATTCATCATATAGCAGCAGCAGGAGCAGCTCATAGCAATTCATCGTATAGTAGCAGCAGGAGCCCATAGCAATTCATCATATAGCATCAGCGGGAGCAGCTCATAGCAATTCATCATATAGCATCAGCAGGAGCATAACAGGTCGTTAGTAGGCCGTATTTGGTGATTCTATGAAAATGGCCCAACAGATTAACGGGCCACAAATGGGCCGACTGTAACTACGGGCTGAATTTGGCCTACAAGCAGAAAATGACAGTAACGGGCCGTAAGTAACCGAATGCTGCAAATGAGCCCAAGAATAAATGGGCCCTCAGCAGGAGCAGGTCATAGCAATTCATCATATAGCAGCAGCAAGAGCAGCTCAAAGCAATTCATCGTATAGTAGTAGGAGAAGCTCACAGCAATTCATCATATAGCATCAGCAGGAGCAGCTCATAGCAATTCATCATATAGCATCAGCAGGAGCATAACGGGTCGTTAATAGGCCGTATTTGGTGATTCTATGAAAATTGCCCAACAGATTAACGGTCCACAAATGGGCCGACTGTAACTATGGGCTGAATTTGGCCCACAAGCAGAAAATGACAATAACGGGCCGTAAGTAACCGAATGCTAGAAATGAGCCCAAGAATAAATAGGCCCTCAGCAGGAGCAGGTCATAGCAATTCACCATATAGCAGCAGCAGGAGCAGCTCATAACAATTCATCGTATAGCAGCAGCAGCTCATAGCAATTCATCATATAGCATCACCAGGAGCAGCTCATAGCAATTCATCATATAGCATCAGCAGGAGCATAATGGGCCGTATTTGGTGATTCTATGAAAATGGCCCAACAGATTAACGGTCCACAATTGGGCCGACTGTAACTACGGGCTGAATTTGGCCCACAAGCAGAAAATGAGAGTAACAGGCCGTAAGTAACCGAATGCTGCAAATGAGCCCAAGAATGAATGGGCCCTCAGCAGGAGCAGGTCATAGCAATTCATCATATAGCAGCAGCAGGAGTAGCTCACAGCAATTCATCGTATAGCAGTAGCAGCAGCTCATAGCAATTCATCATATAGCATCAGCAGGAGCAGCTCATAGCAATTCATCATATAGCATCAGCAGGAGCATAACGGGTCGTTGATAGGCCGTATTTGGTGATTCTATGAAAATGGCCCAACAGATTAACGGTCCACAAATGGGTCGACTATAACTACGGGCTGAATTTGGCCCACGAGCAGAAAATGAAAGTAACGGGCCGTAATTAACCGAATGCTGCAAATGAGCCCAAGAATAAATGGGCCCTCAACAGGAGCAGGTCAAAGCAATTCATCATATAGCAGCAGCAGGAGCAACTCGTAGCAATTCATCGTATAGCAGCAGCAGCTCATAGCAATTCATCATATAGAATCAGCAGGAGCAGCTCATAGCAATTCATCATATAGCATCAGCAGGAGTAGCTTATAGCAACTCATCATATAGTAGTAGCAGCAACAGCTCATAGCAATTCATCATATAGCAGTAGTAGCAGCTCATAATAGTTCATCATATAGCAGCAGCAGCTCATAGCAATTCATCATATAGCAGCAGTAGCAGCTCATAATAGTTCATCATATAGCAGCAGCAGCTCATAGCAATTCATCATATAGCAGCAGCAGGAGCAGCTCATAGCAATGCATCATATAGCAGCAGCAAAAGCAGCTCATAGGAATTCATCGTATAGTGTATCATCCTTTAACAGCACCTCAAGGCCATGGCCTGGGAGGAGGGTAGGGGGAATAAGGTGCCTTCTGCTGCAGTGAGGCATCAGCCATAGTTGTGCAGCGCACGCCTGAGTAGTGCATTGGATGAACCACAGTGGTGCAGCTACTGGAGACCATGACAATGAGGGGCAGCACCAGAGGGAGGGGCAGCCAGGGAGATTTGCCCCTACCCGCCGGCCATGTAGCCTAGCCAGCCATGTAGCCTAGCTGGACATAGCCTAACAGAGTCATTTCACTATTCCCCTTCAATTCAATTTTTAGTGAGGTTCTACCGGAAACACCCCCTCCAAAGCGAAATTAGTTAAGCCCAAGCCCATAACTCAAAAATGACTTCTTTACATCTTTTATGGCTTATTTTGACAATATGCCCTGAAAAGGCGGAATCGAACTGGCCCTTAACCTGGAATTCAATTGTGTGTGCAATGATGAATCACTCCCGCCTGCTATCTGTACATTTAGGCATCATCATACATGGCATAACCTAATACATGTGCATTCCATTGTAGAATCTGGAATATGCAATGTTTATGTTAGTTCATACGTTTCACATGATGTTTAAATGCCCCTTAAATCTGGTCAGTCAAGTGATGGTCTTTAAGACTCCTTGTTTGCTTCTTTTCTTGATATGTAAGATTTGCTCACACATCTGTTCAATTGCTTGTTTGCATCAGCCAACCATACTAGGACTGTTTGCTTTGATTACTTGTTGTTCTTGACCTAACACTCTAACAGAACTTGTCAACGATTTAAACACCAAGGGCTGCTGTAGTGGGGCCTTGTCTAACTCATAGGTGACATAAAGGTTTGGCTGTACACTACAGTAGGCTCTCCAAGAGTACCTAGAGATCCAGTTCGAACGTAAGCCTAGTTTTTACAAGGTGCAGACATAGTAAATGCTCATTTCATTGTGTGCAAGTGCAAGAGATGTGGCATGTTTCATTATGTGGTGTTGTTTTGTTATAATCTCATCCTTTTGTGTTCATAGACTGGAAAGTATGAAAATTTATCTTCCAAGGAGAAGAGTAACTAGTTTGTGTCACCTTGCAGAGGGGGTGCAATGAAGATAAGATTGAGGATTTCCAAGTACAAGATGTTAGGAAGGAGCCTTGCAAGAGAAGTAGGAGCTGTACTGAGCCTCTTCAACCTGCTAAGGTAAGTCACTGTATGCAACTCAATAGTTCAATTCCTTGTTTGTTTCAGGGACATTATGCTCTTTTCAATTGCTTTATTTGTCCTCAGTTAATGAGATGCCCAAATAATCATGCCTGATGTTTTGTACTTGTATAACTATTAGTTGACATGAGGCTCACAATCTAGTTTATACTACGCTAATGATTGCATAGTTTTGCCTGTTGTGGTATGTTTGTATGAAACCCTCTGCTGTTCATTATGCTCCCTAAGACTTTAATTGAGCTAAAGAATGGCCAACTGCTTTCTTACTTATACGCAACGTGATGTCTAAATTTGTAACTTGTCTGTGTTTTCGATTGGGCCCCAACATCGTGCTCCTCTAGTGAGCTAAGATGGATTTCTGTATGCAGGCTGCACATGCTATCTTTTTTATAATTTTTAAAATATCACCTGCTTATGCTTCATGACGTGTAACATTATTGTTAGTCCTGTTTTGCCATGTAGTACAAAATAGTGTCTTGCTCGCTTCACTGTTGTAACTATATTTTTGCCCTAGTCATGTGTACTTATAGAAACATTTCAGGATGAAGTGACATCAACACAAAGATCTACGACTAGTGCGTCATGGCCGTTACTGAATGATTATGGATTGGAATTGGAATGTGTTGATGTTCTCGAGCATCAACTAGAGGTGGGAAGACAACATGTACATGATTGTCAACGTATAATCAACAAGTTGAGACCGGACATGCAAGTATTAGATGCAGGAGTTAAAAAATGAAAGAAGACACAGAGGTAACCATGAAGGAATTAGAGATTTTGCAGACTGAAATTTGTGCTATTTTCTGAAGAGATGATAGTTCAAATGGAGTTAATTTGATGCGCGTCCATGATGTATGAGCTGTATTTGCCCAGTGTATGTAATTTGCTGTTTGTGTATGCCTTATTATCACCTGTGCCGAACCATAATGCCCAGTGGGTATAATCGGCTGTAATTTCTTTATTGTATAATGTAGGATTATTCTACCTTTCTATGCCTTGGTCTCTTTATCGTATAGTGTATGTTCTTTAGAGGTGATAGTATTGAGTAGGATAATTCTATGAATATGCTATATCGTTCAAACGGGGGCCAACTCTCCCAACCATGGCCCTTCACGGGCCGTACGATCCATGGGCCTTCAACGGGCCGTCGGATCCATGGGCCTTCAACGGGCCGTCGGATCCATGGGCCTTCAATGGGCCATAGGATCCATGGGCCTTCTACGTCTCGTAGGATCCATGGGACTTCTACGTCTCATAGGATCCATGGGCCTTCCACGTCTCATAGGATCCATGGGCATTGTAAGGGCCGACTCATTTATGGGTCTTGTACGGGCCTTTATGTTGGGGAACGTTGTAGAAAATTAAAATTTTTCCTACGGTTTCACCAAGATCCATCTATGAGTTCATCTAAGCAACGAGTCAAGGGAGTGAGTTTGCATCTACATACCACTTGTAGATCGCGTGCGGAAGCGTTCAAGGGGATGGTGATGATGGAGTCGTACTCGCCGTGATTCAGATCACCAATGACCAAGTGTCGAACGGACAGCACCTCCGCGTTCAACACATGTACAGGACGGACGACGTCTCCTCCGTCTTGATCCAGTAAGGAGGAAGGAGAGGTTGAGGAAGATTGCTCCAATGGCAGCACGACGGCATGGTGGTGTTGGTGCAGCAGTACTCCGACAGGGCTTCGCCAAGCACGTAACGGAGGAGGAGAGGTGTTGGGGAGGGGAGGGGCTGCGCCTTGGGTTGTGTCCAGCAGCCCTCCCCTCACCCCTCTATTTATAGGGGAAGGGGCAAGGGGGGCCAGCCCCTCTAGATGGGATCTAGAGGGGGGGCGGCGGCCAGGGAGGGGGGACTTGCCCCCCAAGCAAAGGGGCGCCCCCTGTAGGGTTCCCCCCAAAACCCTAGGCGCATGGGCCCAAGGTGGGGGGCACGCCCAGCCCTCCAGGGGCTGGTTCCCTGCCCCTTGCGGCCCATGTGGCCCTCCGAGAGGGGTGGCCCCTCCCGGTGGACCCCCGGAACCTCTCCGGTGGCCCCGGTACAATACTGATATGCCCCCGAAACTTTCCGGTGTCCGCATGACAACTTCCCATATATAAATCTTCACCTCGGGATCATTTCGGAACTCCTCATGACGTCCGGGATCTCATCCGGGACTCCGAAAAACATTCGGTAATCACATACAAGTCTTCCTAATAACCCTAGCTTCACCGAACCTTAAGTGTGTAGACCATACGGGTTCGGGAGACATGCAGACATGACCGAGACGACTCTCCGGTCAATAACCAACAACGGGATATGGATACCCATGTTGGATCCCACATGTTCCACGATGATTTCATCGGATGAACCACGATGTCGAGGATTCGATCAACCCCGTATACAATTCCCTTTGTCAATCGGTACGTTACTTGCCCGAGACTCGATCGTCGGTATCCCAATACCTTGTTCAATCTCGTTACCGGCAAGTCACTTTACTCGTACCACTTGTTCACTTTGAGCTCATTATGATGATGGATTACCGAGTGGGCCCAGAGATACCTCTCCGTCATACGGAGTGACAAATCCCAGTCTCGATCCGTGTCAACCCAACAGACACTTTCGGAGATACCTGTAGTGCACCTTTATAGTCACCCATTTACGTTGTGACGTTTGATACACCCAAAGCACTCCTACGGTATCCGGGAGTTACACGATCTCATGGTCTAAGGAAGAGATACTTGACATTGGAAAAGCTCTAGCAAACGAACTACACGATCTTGTGCTATGCTTAGGATTGGGTCTTGTCCATCACATCATTCTCCTAATGATGTGATTCCATTATCAACGACATCCAATGTCCATAGCCAGGAAACCATGACTATCTGTTGATTAACGAGCTAGTCAACTAGAGGCTTACTAGGGACATATTATGGTCTATGTATTCACACGTGTATTACGATTTCCGGATAAGACAGTTATAGCATGAATAAAGACAATTATCATGAACAAAGGAATATAATAATAATACTTTTATTATTGCCTCTAGGGCATATTTCCAACAGTCTCCCACTTGCACTAGAGTCAATAATCTAGTTACATTGTGATGAATCGAACACCCATAGAGTTCTGGTGTTGATCATGTTTTTCTCGCGAGAGAGGTTTAGTCAATGGATCTGCGACATTCAGATCCGTATGTACTTTGCAAATTTCTATGTCTCCATCTTGAACATTTTCACGGATGGAGTTGAAGCGACGCTTGATGTGCCTGGTCTTCTTGTGAAACCTGGGATCCTTGGCAAGGGCAACAGCTCTAGTGTTGTCACAGAAGAGTTTGATCGGCCCCGACGCATTGGGTATGACTCCTAGGTCGGTGATGAACTCCTTCACCCAAAATGCTTCATGCGCTGCCTCCGAGGCTGCCATTTACTCCGCTTCACATGTAGATCCTGCCACGATGCTCTTCTTGTAGCTGCACCAGCTTACTGCTCCACAATTCTACATATACATGTATCCGGTTGGTGACTTAGAGTCATCCAGATTTGTGTCGAAGCTAGCGTCGACGTAACCCTTTACGACAAGCTCTTCGTCACTTCCATAAACGAGAAACATGTCCTTTGTCCTTTTCAGGTACTTCAGGATGTTCTTGACCGCTGTCTAGTGTTCCTTGCCGGGATTACTTTGGTACCTTCCTACCATACTTACGGCAAGGTTTACATCAGGTCTGGTACACAGCATGGCATACATAATAGATCCTATGGCTGAAGCATAGGGGATGACACTCATCTCTTCTTTATCTTTTGTCGTGGTCGGGGATTGAGCCGAGCTCAATCTCACACCTTGCAACACAGGCAAGAACCCCTTCTTGGACTGATCCATTTTGAACTTCTTCAAAATCTTATCAAGGTATGTGCTCTGTGAAAGACCTATGAGGCGTCTCGATCTATCCCTATAGATCTTGATGCCTAATATGTAAGCAGCTTCTCCAAGGTCCTTCATTGAAAAACACTTATTCAAGTAGGCCTTAATGTTGTCCAGAAGTTCTATATCATTTCCCACGAAGAGTATGTCATCTACATATAATATGAGAAATGCTACAGAGCTCCCACTCACTTTCTTGTAAACGCAGGCTTCTCCATAAGTCTGCATAAACCCAAACGCTTTGATCATCTCATCAAAGTGAATGTTCCAACTCCGAGCTGCTTGCACCAGCCCATAAATGGATCGCTAGAGCTTGCATACTTTGTTAGCATTCTTAGGGTCGACAAAACCTTCCGGCTGCATCATATACAGCTCTTCCTTAAGATGTTCGTTAAGGAATGCCGTTTTGACGTCCATCTGCCATATCTCATAATCATAGTATGCGGCAATTGCTAACATGATTCAGACGGACTTCAGCTTCGCTACGGGAGAGAATGTCTCGTCGTAGTCAACCCCTTGAACTTGTCGATAACCCTTAGGGACAAGTTGAGCTTTATAGATGGTAACATTTCCAAACGCGTCCGTCTTCTTCTTAAAGATCCATTTGTTTTCTATCGCTCGCCAATCATCGGGCAAGTCTGTCAAAGTCCATACTTTTTTTTCATACATGGATTCTATCTCGGATTTGATGGCTTCAAGCCATTTGTTGGAATCTGTGCCCGCCATCGCTTCTTCATAGTTCGAAGGTTCACCGTTGTCTAAAAACATGATTTCCAGGACAGGTTATCGTACCACTCTGGTGCGGAACGTGTCCTTGTGGACCTACGAAGTTCAGTAGCAACTTGATCCGAAGTACCTTGATCATCACCATTATTTTCCTCTTCAGTTGGTGTAGGCATCACAGGAACATTTTCCTGAGCTGCACTACATTCCCGTTCGAGAGGTAGTACTTCATCGAGTTCTACTTTCCTCCCACTTACTTCTTTCGAGAGAAACTCTTTTTCTAGAAAGCATCCGTTCTTGGCAACAAAGATCTTGCCCTCGGATCTTAAGTAGAAGGTATACCCAATGGTTTCCTAAGGGTATCCTATGAAGACGCATTTTTCCGACTTGGGTTCGAGCTTTTCAGGTTGAAGTTTCTTGACATAAGCATCGCATCCCCAAACTTTTAGAAACGACAGCTTAGGTTTCTTCCCAAACCATAATTCATACAGTGTCGTCTCAATGGATTTAGACGGTGCCCTATTTAAAGTGAATGTAGCTGTCTCTAGAGCGTATCCCCAAAATGATAGCGGTAAATCGGTAAGAGACATCATAGACAACACCATATCCAATAGAGTGCGATTACGACGTTCGGACACACCGTTACGCTGAGGTGTTCCAGGCGGCGTGGGTTGTGAAACGATTCCACATTTCGTTAAGTGTGTACCAAATTCGTGACTTAAATATTCTCCTCCACGATCTGATCGTAGGAACTTTATCTTTCGGTCACGTTGATTCTCTACCTCATTCTGAAATTCCTTGAACTTTTCAAAGGTCTCAGACTTGTGTTTCATTAAGTAGACATACCCATATCTACTCAAGTCATCAGTGAGAGTGAGAACATAACGATATCCTCCGCGAGCCTCAACGCTCATTGGACCGCACACATCGGTATGTATGATTTCCAACAAGTTGGTTGCTCGCTCCATTGTTCCGGAGAACGGAGTCTTGGTCATTTTGCCCATGAGGAATGGTTCGCATGTGTCAAATGATTCATAATCGAGAGAGTCTAAAAGTCCATCAGCATGGAGCTTCTTCATGCACTTGACACCAATGTGACCAAGGCAGCAGTGCCACAAGTATGTGGGACTATCGTTATCAACTTTACATCTTTTGGTATTCACACTATGAATATGTGTAATACTACGCTCGAGATTCATTAAGAATAAACCATTGACCATCGGGGCATGACCATAAAACATATCTCTCATATAAATAGAACAACCATTATTCTCGGATTTAAATGAGTAGCCATCTCGTATCAAAGGAGATCCAGATACAATGTTCATGCTCAAACTTGGCACCAAATAACAATTATTAAGGTTTATAACTAATCCCGTAGGTAAATGTAGAGGTAGCGTGCCGACGGCGATCACATCGACCCTGGAACCATTCCCGACGCGCATCATCACCTCGTCCTTCGCCAGTCTCCGTTTATTCCGCAGCTCCTGCTGTGAGTTACGAATATGAGCAACGGCACCGGTATCAAATACCCAGGAGTTACTACGAGTACTGGTAAGGTACACATCAATTACATGTATATCAAATATACCTTCGGTGTTACCGGCCCTCTTATCCGCTAAGTATTTGGGGCAGTTCCGCTTCCAGTGACCCTTCCCCTTGCAATAAAAGCACTCAGTCTTAGGCTTGGGTCCATTCTTTGACTTCTTCCGGTAACTGGCTTACCGGGCGCGGCAACATCCTTGTCGTCCTTCTTGAAGTTCTTCTTGCCCTTGCCCTTCTTGAACTTAGTGGTCTTATTGACCATCAACACTTGATGTTCTCTCTTGATTTCAACCTCTGTTGACTTCAGCATCGAAAATACTTCAGGAATGGTCCTCACCATCCCCTGCATATTGTAGTTCATCACAAAGCTCTTGTAGCTTGGTGGGAGCGACTGGATGATTCTGTCAATGACCGCCTCGTCAGGGAGGTTAATGTTCAGCTGGGTCAAGCGGTTGTGCAACCCAGACATTTTGAGTATGTGCTCACTGACAGAACCATTTTCCTCCATCTTACAACTATAGAACTTGCCGGAGACTTCATATCTCTCGACCCGGGCATGATCTTGGAAAACTAGTTTCAGCTCCTCGAACATCTCATATGCTCCGTGTTGCTCAAAATGCTTTTGGAGCCCCGGTTCTAAGCTATAAAGCATGCCGCACTGAACGAGGGAGTAATCATCAGTGCGAGACTGCCAAGCGTTCATAACGTCTTGGTTCTCTGGGATGGGAGCGTCACCTAGCGGTCCTTCTAGGACATATTGTTTCCTGGCAGCTATGAGGATGATCCTCAGGTTCCGGACCCAGTCCGTATAGTTGCTGCCATCATCTTTCAGTTTGGTTTTCTCTAGGAACGCGTTGAAGTTCATGTTGACATGAGCGTTGGCCATTTGATCTACAAGACATATTTGCAAAGGTTTTAGACTAAGTTCATGATAATTAAGTTCATCTAATCACATTATTCAATGAACTCCCACTCAGATTAGACATCCCTCTAGTCATCTAAGTGTTACACGATCCGAGTCGACTAGGCCGTGTCCGACCATCACGTGAGACGGACTAGTCATCGTCGGTGAACATCTTCATGTTGATCGTATATTCCATACGACTCGTATTCGACCTTTCGGTCTCTGTGTTCCGAGGCCATGTCTGTACATGCTAGGCTCGTCAAGTTAACCCTAAGTGTTTTGCATGTGTAAAATTGTCTTACACCCGTTGTATGTGAACGTAAGGATCTATCACACCCGATCATCACGTGGTGCTTCGAAACGACGAACTTTAGCACCGGTGCACAGTTAGGGGAGAACACTTCTTGAAATTGTTGTAAGGTATCATCTTATTTACTACCGTCATTCTAAGTAAACAAAATGCATAAACATAATAAACATCACATGCCATTATATAGTAGTGACACGATATGGCCAATATCATATAGCTCCATTGATCTCCATCTTCGGGGCTCCATGATCATCTTGTCACCGGCATGACACCATGATCTCCATCATCGTGTCTTCATGAAGTTTTCACGCCAACGACTACTTCTACTTCTATGGCTAACGCGTTTAGCAATAAAGTAAAGTAATTTACATGGCGTTCTTCAATGACACGCAGGTCATACAAAAATAAAGACAACTCCTATGGCTCCTGCCGGTTGTCATACTCATCGACATGCAAGTCGTGATTCCTATTACAAGAACATGATCTCATACATCACAATATATCATTCATCATTCATCACAACTTCTGGCCATATCACATCACATGACAATTGCTGCAAAAACAAATTAGACGTCCTCTAATTGTTGTTGCATCTTTTACGTGGCTGCAATTGGGTTCTAGCAAGAACGTTTTGTTACCTACGAATAACCACAACGTGATTTTGTCAACTTCTATTTACCCTTCATAAGGACCCTTTTCATCGAATCCGCTCCAACTAAAGTGGGAGAGTCAGACACCCGCCGGCCACCTTATGCAACTAGTGCATGTCTGTCGGTGGAACCGGTCTCATGTAAGCGTACGTGTAAGGTTGGTCCGGGCCGCTTCATCCCACAATACCACTGAAGCAAGAAAAGACTAGTAGTGGCAAGGAAGTTTACAAGATCCACGCCCACAACAAAATTGTGTTCTACTCGTGCAATAGAGAACTACGCATAGACCTAGCTCATGATGCCACTGTTGGGGAATGCTGCAGAAAATTAAAAATTTTCCTACGGTTTCACCAAGATCCATCTATGAGTTCATCTAAGCAACGAGTCAAGGGAGTGAGTTTGCATCTACATACCACTTGTAGATAGCGTGCGAAAGCGTTCAAGGGGATGGTGATGATGGAGTCGTACTCGCCGTGATTCAGATCACTGATGACCAAGTGCCGAACGGACAGCACCTCCGCGTTCAACACACGTACGGGACGAACGACGTCTCCTCCGTCTTGATCCAGCAAGGAGGATGGAGAGGTTGAGGAAGATTGCCCCAACGGCAGCACGACGGCGTGGTAGTGTTGGTGCAGCAGTACTCCGACAGGGCTTCGCCAAGCACGTAACGGAGGAGGAGAGGTGTTGGGGAGGGGAGGGGCTGCGCCTTGGGTTGTGTCCAGCAGCCCTCCCCTCACCCCTCTATTTATAGGGGATGGGGCAAGGGGGGCCGGCCCCTCTAGATGGGATCTAGAGGGGGGGCGGCGGCCAGGGAGGGGCGACTTGCCCCCCAAGCAAAGGGGGCGCCCCCTCTAGGGTTCCCCCCAAAACCCTAGGCGCATGGGCCCAAGGTGGGGGGCGCGCCCAGCCCTCGAGGGGCTGGTACCCTGCCCCTTGCGGCCCATGTGGCCCTCCGAGAGGGGTGTCCCCTCCTGGTGGACCCCCGGAACCTCTCCGGTGGCCCCAGTACAATACCGATATGCCCCCGAAACTTTCTGGTGTCTGCATGACAACTTCCCATATATAAATCTTCACCTCCGGACCATTCCGGAACTCCTCGTGACGTCCGGGATCTCATCCGAGACTCCAAACAACATTCTTTAATCACATACAAGTCTTCCTAATAACCCTAGCATCACCGAACCTTAAATGTGTAGACCCTACGGGTTCGGGAGACATGCAGACATGACCGAGACGACTCTCCGGTCCATAACCAACAGCGGGATCTGGATACCCATGTTGGCTCCCACATGCTCCACGATGATCTCATCGGATGAACCACGATGTCGAGGATTCGATCAACCCCGTATACAATTCCCTTTGTCAATCGGTACGTTACTTGCCCGAGACTCGATCGTCGGTATCCCAATACCTTGTTCAGTCTCGTTACCGGCAAGTCACTTTACTCGTACCGTAATGTATGATCCCGTGACCAACAACTTGTTCACTTTGAGCTCATTATGAGGATGCATTACCGAGTGGGCCCATAGATATCTCTCCGTCATACGGAGTGACAAATCCTAGTCTCGATCCGTGTCAACCCAACAGACACTTTCGGAGATACCTGTAGTGAACCTTTATAGTCACCCAGTTACGTTGTGACGTTTGATACACCCAAAGCACTCCTACGGTATCCGGGAGTTACACGATCTCATGGTCTAAGGAAGAGATACTTGACATTGGAAAATCTCTAGCAAACGAACTACACGATCTTGTGCTATGCTTAGGATTGGGTCTTGTCCATCACATCATTCTCCTAATGATGTGATCCCGTTATCAACGACATCCAATGTCCATAGCCAGGAAACCATGACTATCTGTTGATCAACGAGCTAGTCAACTAGAGGCTTACTAGGGACATATTATGGTCTATGTATTCACACGTGTATTACGATTTCTGGATAATACAATTATAGCATGAATAAAGACAATTATCATGAACAAAGAAATATATTAATAATACTTTTATTATTGCCTCTAGGGCATAGTTCCAACACTTTAATGGGCCGTAGACGGGCCTTTATTGGAAATCGTACGTTTTATGGGCTGACCATAACGGGCCGGCAGGAGCAGCTCATAGCAATTCATCATATAGCATCAGCAGGAGCAGCTCATAGCAATTCATCATATAGCATCAGCAGGAGCATAACGGGTCGTTAATAGGTCGTATTTGGTGATTCTATGAAAATGGCCTAACAGATTAACGGTCCACAAATGGGCCGACTGTAACTACAGGCTGAATTTGGGCCACAAGCAGAAAATGACAGTAATGGGCCGTAAGTAATCCAATGTTGCAAATGAGCCAAAGAATAAATGGGCCCTCAGAAGGCCGAAAGATAACTTGGGCTTGAAACAGCCCAAACGAATAATGGGCCTTTAATGGGTATAAAGTGATACACTGTTCATTATGGGCCAGTTTCACCACGGGCTGTTAATGGGTGTAAAGTGATACACTGTTCATTACGGGCCAGTTTCACCACGGGCCGTTAATGGGTGTAAAGTGATACACTGTTCATTACGGGCCAGTTTCACCATGGGCCATTAATGGGCCAAGAGTTACAAAGGGCCTCATATGGGCCGAAAGACGTCATGGGCCATACATGGGCCAGAAGTGAAAATGTTCTAGAATCATATTGGATGACCCAGATGACGCTACTTGGCCTAATTCGGATAGGGCGTAACGGTCCTTGGGTTAGCGGGCTGTAAATGGGCTATATGCGAACAGGTCGTTAACAGGGTTTCCATGGGTCAGGCCACCACCATTTGACCAAGTCAAATGGGCCGGCCTTTTCACAGGAATGGGCCACTGTTGGGCCATGCCATGTGTCAACGTATCATCGGCGCCTTGTGTCCAATGAGTGGATGACATCTGTCCCAACGATGAGCCGACACGTGTTTCCTCGAGCCAATGATGATTTTACACGTGGAAAATCCCCATTGGTCGGGGCTGTTGATGGGTTATCGGATCCAAAACCCAACCCGATAGCTTAATGGTGTTCCATTATAGTGGATGCCACATGTCGGTCACCCTTCACGAAAGCAATTCTGTGATGCATGATTTATTGTCATGGAAGTGGACACTTCCGTGATGATAATTTTGGTAATGTCATGGAACACATCTACGACAGCATAGGTATGACTATCTTGATTCTGTCATAATATCGTCATGGATGTACATGCATGACAAAAAACGCGACCTACTATGACAAACACGTATCATCACGGAAGTGTATTTTTTTTAGTGGATATTTTGGATCTCAAGATGGTTTCTTTTCCGAAAAATTTAGGGAAACGCAAAGAGCCTCCCGGGTTTGAAAACACCCTTACTAAAGTGGCAAAGATAACGGAAGGCAACACTTAGACCCTACACGTTATGCCTAGCTAGGTGTCGGTGTAAAAACCAGCGGATCACAGGTAGGGGGTCCCAAACTGTGCGTCTAAGGCTAATGGTAACATGAGGCGGGGGACACAATGTTTACACAGGTTCGGGCCCTCTCTATGGAGGTAATACCCTACTTCCTGCTTGATTGATCTTGATGATATGAGTATTACAAGAGTTGATCTACCACGAGATCGTAGAGGCTAAGCCCTAGACTATGATTATGATTGTTGTTGTCCTACGGACCAAACCCTTCAGTTTATATAGACACCGGAGGGGGCTAGGGTTACATAGAGTCAGTTACACAGAGTCAGTCCGAATTGCCAAACTTGCCTTCCACGCAAAGGAGAGTCCCACATGGACACGGGACGGAGTCTTCAATATTGTATCTTCATAGTCCAATAGTCCGGCATAAGCTTATAGTCCGGCTGTCCGAGGACCCCCTAATCCAGGTCTCCCTAAGTAGCCCCTAAACCAGGCTTCAATGACGATGAGTCCGACGTGCAGATTGTCTTCGGCATTGCAAGGCGGGTTCCTTCTCCGAATACTCCAAAAAAGATCCTAAACACAATAATCGTGTCTGACTCTGCAAAACAAGTTCCACATACCACCGTAGAGAGCACAATATTCCACAAGTCTAATCTGCTGACAACTTTACCATAGCGTGACATCACGTCGCGGCCCAGTCATTATTCGAACCATTTTCTTGACCTGCTACTGCACATCTTGCGAGGCGGTTTTATTGGCATGTCTTGTCGAAGCAGAGATTGTGTCCACTTATCATGGGATTCACATCAATACGGGTGTGGGTAACCCAACCGCGCCATCAAGACATCGCTTGGGGAATAAGCGAGTTTACAGGGCAATAAGAGATAAGGATTCCCCTTTTTCACCCATGCTTTCTTCTTCCTCTGCTCATCCATTCTCGAGCTCCAATTCCCAAGCTTTCACCTTCTCCACAAAGTTATTCCGAGCATGCCCGGAGCGAGAGGCAAGTGGATGGCCTCCTCCATTACGGAGGAGGACATCACGAAGCTTCGAGAGGCCGGATACCTGTCCGCAAACATCGCGCATCGGCTTCCGCCGAAGGGCAGATCATCCCTACCCCGAAACCCCAGAAAAGGGTACTATTCCTTTCTCACTTCGTCCGCGGGCTGGGATTCCCCCTCCACCCGTTCATTTGCGGGCTAATGTTCTACTACGGGTTGGACTTCCATGATCTAGCCCCCAACTTCATCCTCAACATCTCGGCGTTCATCGTCGTGTGCGAGGCCTTCCACCGCATTACGCCCCACTTCGGCCTATGGCTGAAGACCTTCAACGTGAAGCCAATGGTGGTGGGCGGCCAACAAGCGGAGTGCAGGGGTGCCATGGTGGGCAAGATGCCCAATGTCACCTAGCCCGAAGGCTCCTTTGTGGAGACCGTGAAGGGGTGGCAATCGGGGTGGTTCTACATTCCTGAGCCGCGAGACGCCAACTGGGCGGCGACCCCCGAATTAGGATTTGGCGTCCCCTTGCGGCTCACCTCCTGGAAAGAGAAGGGCTTAGCCTGGGGCTCAGTGGAAGAGTTGACCGGACTTGAGACCTGCGTCCGAAATATGATAAGCAAGAAAATCAAGCTCATCAATGTAGTCCAGGTTATGCTCCTCTGCCGGATCCTTCCGTGTCAGAGACGGGTTTGCAATCTGCAGGATTTCGACCCGGCCGAACACCAGATGCTGCAAGAGCTCTTCGGCACAACGCACGAAGATGTCTGGAAGGTGCTCTTCAAGGCCACCGAGGTACCACCACCCATAACCGAAGATCGTGGACTCAGCGCAAAGCGCCCAGCCAATCCGGTAAGTTTTCATACTTGGCAAGATATGCCCTTTACCAGCACATCTGCTGGAGTTATCTAAACCTCCATGCCGATTTTACAGGCCTGGGTAGCGATAGCGGAGCAGATTGGCTATCCAGCTCCGCTACCTGAAGATCCAGAATCACCTCTTCTGATGAAGATACTTTTTCCGGCGCCCTATGAGGTGCCGGAGAAGAAGGCCAAGAAGAAAGCCGCGGGGACCAGAGAAGGTCTCCGACGCAAGGTTGCGTCGGATGTGATGTCCGACGACACCGAGCCTCCCTCCTCCTCCGAAGACGAGGAGGAGGAGGAAATCCCTCCCCCCCCCCCAACCGGGGGGAGAAAGAAGAGGAAGGCCGCCCCACCTGGGGAGGCCGAGGTGTCCAAGAAGGGAAGAACCTTCCTTCCGGACCATTCCACCATAGCCACCTACAACGGCGAGGAGTGGGAGCCCAGGGACAAGCCCCTGGCTAAGTCGTAAGTATCCAGACACAATAGCATTTACGGTACGTTTGTTTTATTGCTTCTTATAATGCCAGATGTGCATTTGCAGTCCAGCCAAATCCAGCATCGATGTATCCTCCTCTTCGGAGTGGTCTCTGGGCCCATCGGCGATGAACAGCGATTCACTCCCGACAGGCTCCTCCCCCAGGCCCGCGGATGACACCGAGGTGTTGTCTCAAAGGATACTGGGCCAAGGGGAGATAGTTCCGGAGACGCCCCCAGGCAAAATCCCAATCGCCGGGCACATGGGCGGGGGAGACCCCCATGGACTCCAATAATGGGGGCCGCAGCAAGTTTGGCCCCTAGGCGAATACGGCTCTGGAAGCCCAAGTGGTTCCGAATTTAGGCAGGCAGCCTCTCTCTAATCGCGGTGAGCCGCCTGTATCGATGACCTCTATCCATCGAGAGGCATCGGACAAATTGCTGGAAGCGCTTCGCGGCACTTCCATTGATGAAGAACACCGTACTCTTATGAGTATGGTGATTGAGAAGGCCCGTTCTGCCAGAAGCAGATTGACAGAAGCCTACGCTAGCCTCCTAATAGGATCTGTGGTAAGTAATAAAATTGTAAGAGAATATCACAGTATATATAGTAGCCCCTGATGATCTGTTTGGTGTTCAAAAAGAAAAGCCAAACAGAGGATCAATTAATGTTCGCGGGAGTCTAACAAAAGATGTCTTATGTGAATAAGCAGGCGTCGCTGCTGGCCGCTGCCGCTCGTACTGCGGAGGCCTCTGGACTAAAGCAGGACCTGGAGCGGACCGAGGGAGAGCTTGGCCTCGTGAAGAGGCAGCTCGAGGAAAGTCAAGGTACGCAATACCCCATATATATATATATATTGATAAAGGATAAATAGTTTCTTCTAATAGAAGCGTCATGAACTTTTCATATGGGCCACGATCGAAGTGGCGGCCCTTAAGAAGGTGCTGACCGAGGCCGATGACAAAGCGGCCAAGGAACGCGCCGAGCGCGAGAAGCAAGAGGCTCGGGTCAACGAGGTCCAGCAAGAGCTCCGGGATTTTGTCCCGAAATACGAGTCCTTTGAGCGTGAATCTAAGACTCAAGAGTCCGAGCTCGCTAAGGCCCTCCAGAGCATGCAAGACGGCAAACCTGAGGCCCAGAAGGCCCTCAAGGAGATTTAGGCAGCCAAGAAGATTACGGCGGGTAAGGCATTTGTTATGCAAAGCAAGCATGTGAAGGAGACTTTCCTTTTACTTACCCGAATTTGGAGTTCTCCAAGATCGTTCGCGGATCTGCCGTGCAGCATATCAGGTGCCGCGGAATTCTACCGAGCCGAAGAAGGGAGCTCAACGGAGAAGTTGTTCTGGTCCCAATATCTTGGGACAGAACATCCGATGCCCTTGAGCGACCAGCTGAAGCAACTGGTCGAATTGCACAAGGCTGCCAAACTGGCCATGAAGGACCTCATAGTCCGGCTGTGGCCTGCCGAGCCTATGCCCAGCAGCTACTTCGGTCTCGTGAAGCGGCTTGTAAGTGCCTGCCCGTGACTTGAGGTCTTAAAGTGGTCGGTTTTCATTGAAGGTGCGTGAATGGCCTTCGCCCGCATAAAAGTGTACTGGGCGAAGATGGATGCCGAATAGCTGTTGACCGAGGGGACACCGAAGGGCAAGGAGCACCGCCGGCCCGAAAAGTATTATGACAGTGTCCTGAAGGGCTCCCGCCTTGTGGCGGAGCAATGTGCTAAGGATGTAATCTTTCAGTGAATGCACTCATTTTATCCTGTAATATGATACAAGTTCATTTGCGTAATATAACGCTTGTTGATTTAAAATTTTACCTCTTGTGCGGCCGCTTACAAAATCTGATAGTTGGCCAGTCGTCGGCTTCTGCCCCCATGTAACTAGTACAGGGGTGTTCGGGATAAATCTAAACACTCTTTATCCAAATTTTTGGTCCTTTAAGGAGGTGCTTAGCGCAACGAACAAGGCAATCAAACTATACAGCTTAATCACTCTCACTTAGCAATAGAAGTTCTATAATTTTAAATTTCGGCATAGCCCCTGGTATTCAGAAGGCCGAACATGGGGCGCTATACACGCCTAAATTGAACAAGGACCGATTCCTCACCTAAAGCGGAAAAATCCTTTAAGGATTTGAAACCTCTCAAACAGCGACCAGCTCTCGCCGCATCATCACAGTCAGTTTTCTGCTTTCTATACTGAGGTGCTCGTCCGGAAGAACTGGGACACAATCGCAGTAGTTCTCCCTTTACTACCCTAGCCGATATAGTGGAACGTAGGGTAGCAAGCACAGGAGTCGGGCAACCCAACTATTGACCCAAGACATGATTCGGAGCTGATGCATATAATGTTATAAGTTTGTGGTGCGGCGCTGTCGAAAGTGTTCGAACTTTCTTGCCGTGTTAAGGGGTACACTGAAGCCCCTAGCAAACTGAACGTACCAGAATGTACATGTGTGATTTATAATAATAAACAATCAAGGAAAAAGAAAAAGAAATGTAGTAATAAGCTGACGCTGTACATTATTTTCCATTGTTATGTGAATGATACGTCAAGGCGTTTGTACACAAGTAGTGCGATAAGCAAAATAGGACTATTTGACATGTCCTAACCAAGAGCGAGCTACGTGTGGGTACGTAAAGAAGGTATAGTCATTGTTATCAGAGACCACCTGGGCATTCCCTTGTACGTCAAAGCTCCTTGCTTCCTTGGTGTTTCCGTCCCATGATGGGTCTGATAATCAGGTTATCGGAAGAGCCTAAGAAGATAGGGACCTGAAAGAAAGAAAAGGGTGAAGGTATACGGATCCTGGGGAGGTTGATCCACATTGTGGACCGCATTCTAGCTATGCCTCCGTCTATGCCCATGGCATTTTAAGTGCATAATTATGTACGCGTGGCACAAATTTCACCGCTTGACTGGGACTAGGACGGAGGCCGAATTGCTAGGCGAGCTCTAGACGGGCCGGATGATCCTGTTGCAGAGTACTTCAGACTCGCTTGACGGTGTCTGGGGGCTTTATTGCCGAATTGGAGGTCTGCCTAAGGAGGCTGCTCCGTACTTCTGCTGCGAGGGCAACAGTGGGCTCCTCCATACGGAGGGAGCGCTCTGTGTTTCCATTGACTGTTATAACCCCGCGAGGTCCGGGCATTTTGAGCTTAAGGTAGGCATAGTGCGGCACCACATTGAATCTAGTGAATGTGGTTCGTCCGACTAGTGCATGATAGCCAGTGCGGAAGGGGACGATATCGAAGATTAACTCCTTGCCTCGGAAGTTGTCCGGAGATCCGAAGACTACTTCCAGTGTGATTGAGCCCATGCAAACGGCCTCTACACCTGGTATGACACCTTTGAAGGTGGTTTTGGTGGGTTTGATCCTTGAGGGGTTGATATCCATTTGTCGCACTGTATCCTGATAGAGCAGGTTCAGGCTGCTGCCACCATCCATGAGGACTCGCGTGAGGTGGAATCCGTCAAAGATGGAGTCAAGGACCAGTGCGGCTGAGCCGCCATGGCGGATACTGGTTGGATAGTCCCTGCGATCAAAGGTGATCGGACAGGAAGACCATGGGTTGAATTTTGGGGTGACTGGATCCATCGCGTAGACATCCCTTAGTGCACGCTTCCGCTCCTACTTGGGAATATGGGTGGCGTATATCATATTCACCGTTTTTACTTGGGGAGGGAAATTTCTTCTGTCCTCCTGTGTTCGACGGCCGGGGCTCCTCGTCGTCATCACTATGCGGCCCCTTTTCCTTGTTTTCGGCATTCAACTTGCAGGCCTATTTAAATACACAACATTCTCTGTTGGTGTGGTTGGCTGGTTTATCGGGGGTGCCATGGATTTGACATGAGCGATCAGGTATGCCGTCTAGACTGGACGGGCCCGGATTGTTTCTTTTAAATGGCTTTTTCCGTTGACCGAACTTGGAGCCACTGAATCCGGCATTGACGACCGTGTCTTCGGCGTTATCACCATTATTGCGACGCTTGTGTCTGTTGCGCCGGGGCTTGCCATTGCTATCTCTGAGATGGGAAGCTGCAGGTGGGTAGATATTTTTGAGATGGGAAGCCTCATGGAGCCCAATGTATTGTGCGGATGTGTTCGTGACAGGGGCACCGGCATGGCACACGGTTAGTTTGAGTGAACTGTGTCTGACTTGTCTAATGTTCATAAATTTGGCAAAAATGAACATACTTGCATGTGGACCAAATTTATGTATGAAAAGGTGGTTTGATGTTCAAATACCAAATGCAACTTTGATGTGGCACGTATCTCGCAAAGCGCACGGTATTTCTTGTCCCCCCTCGTGTCGACACAAAGGGAATGCTAAGCTATGAATGCATGCCCCACCCAAACAGAGGTTCACCTAGCAAAGTGCGAAGTAGCTAGCAGCCCCCCCCTCATGTCGGCACGAAGGGAATTCTAAGCTTTGAATGCATGCCCCCAACCAAGGTTCACCTAGCACAGTGCGAAGTAGCTAGCAGCCCCCTCCCCTCATGTCGGCACGAAGGGAATCCTATGCTATGAATGGATGCCCCCCAACCGAGGTTCACCTAGCAAAGTGTGAAGTAGCAGCCCCCCTCCCACACACACACACTTTCAGTTGGCGGGCCAGAGAGGCATCTCACCAAGATGGATCTTAAAACGGACCAAGAATAATCCACCTTGGTCGTACAACCTCTCTCTTGTTGTTGGTCAAAGTGATGGCCATCCATGCGACCCCGAAGATGGGCTAGCTCACAAATAATCATGCAAGTAGCTAGTCCCCAAAGACAACCACTGCACGCGTGTGGCCCAAACATTTGTATGGAGGGGTGTGTTTTTGAATACACAATGAAACAACTTTGATGTGGCACCGTGATTTCAAACTAGAAATTCCAACACTGAGTGAGTGTTAGGTTGACGATGCATATGTGTGTTACCCCACACTTCATGCTGACGACGAGGATTCATGCATGCATGTGTGCATAGTATATGCACTCAAACTTAATTAGGTCCGAATCTCGCTATGACCTATACTATGATAACACAAACCAAAGGAAGAATCCACCATGGTAACCTATCTTGTTCTCGGTCAAGGTGATCATGGATGTCCACGCGGGCCCACGAATATATAGGCTTATCGTCGATAACCACGCGAGGGAATGTACCATTCTGTCGGTGGAAAACAACACCTATGGGATCATAAGAATCCCTACTACGGTTGCGGGGCGCGGGGTTGTGAGAAGAGCGGGATCAGCAGTCAGCACGAGCACACGGGTCGTTTACCCAGGTTCAGGCCGCGAGGATGCGTAATACCCTAGTCCTGCTTTTGTGTGTATACTGTGTTGTTGGAGTTCATGTGCTAGCTGCGATGAGTGTACCTTGTACCAGGGTCCGAATCCTTCTCCTCGATGCTTCGGGCCTCCTTTTATATTGAAGGGGATCGCCACAGTGGCACACAGGAGGTGGCATCGGTGTACTTTGGCTAAGCCTATCACTTAGCCATTACGGGACAAGACGCATTAAATGCGCCTCGGATATGTCCCCTTGCTTTACCGTCGCTTCGCCCTGCTTCGACACGCGCCCGAGCCAGCGAGGCGGTGAGCGCCATGTAGGCTGGCAGGCTGCTGAGGTGGCACGGTGGTAGGGCCTTCACGAAGATTTGCATGCCACCACATAGGCATGCGCTGAGTTGGCTTGGAAGCCTCACGTCAACACGCAGGTGCCTGCCTAGCTGGTGGGCTAGCAGCTGCACGGGAGCGGCGGTGGAGACTTGGCGGGCGTGGGCCTGGCTGTGGCCCAGCGGATGTCCTTGGCAAGGGTCTTGCCTTGGCATCATGTTCGTCCCCGGCAAGGATCTTGCCGGAGGCCTTGTGGATTTACTCGGCAAGGATCTCGCCGAGGTTTGTCGTCTTCTAATCCTCATCTGATTTGGAGTACTTCTTGTCTTCACAAAGATCTGCATGCCATCATGGAGGCACCTCCCGAGCCTTGGTGCCAACGTGGTTGGTGGTGTTGGAAAATCTGGGGCTCAAGGGTGGCGTGCTCCACTGGCGTTGGGTGAGTTGCCCCAGCAAGGTCCTTGCCGGGGCCATGGGGGCCGCCCCAGCAAGGGTCTTGCTGGGGGGGCCCACCTCGCCTTCTTGCTCTTTGTGTCTCTGTCTTGGCATTGCTTTGACCATCTTGCGGCTTTGATTTCCTGTCCTTGCCTTGTCAAGCGTGGCCTTGGGCACGGCTCTGACTGCCCGTGCACAAGTAAGGGGTACAAAGGAGTGCCCCTACTTTAGTACACCGGCACGTTCGAAGACAACCACTACATGCATATGTATGGAGGTGATGCGTGCATGCATGTTTGAATACCATTTCACAACATTGATGTGGCACGTGCGTCGAAAATCATACACTCCCCACACAGAGCGAGATCGGTTCATGACATGTCGTTGTACTAGCCACTTTCGAACCGATGGGAGGGATTCATGTGGACACATGCATGTGTGTGTGCACAAATTATATCATGCATGTCATCCCAGAGCATGACTTGTATATATACCATATTACGAGCAAAAAATTAATCCCCTCCTAAGTCAAATTAACCTCTCTCATTGTCAGGCAAAAAGTAGTGATGGACCAAGCAGGCCCACAGATGGAAAGCATCGATATAGTTGATAACTGCTTAAGTGGGTGCGAGAGGACAACCACCATCGCTTTGCATGTGGGCCAAACATATGTTGAATACCCAAAATGCACAACTCTGTTGTGCCACATGCCTCAAAAACCGTAAACCACACACCCACACAGAGCCAAGTTCATGAAGTGTACTACATATGATGGTCCCCTTCCCCCACTTTGACGCATACTATATGCTCTTACCGTAATACAACTGAAAGTGAAACTAATCCCTGGGTGGTTTTGGTAATTCTTAACAACATATAGTTCATTGAACTAATGCTCTTTCAAGGTGATCATTGCAGAAAGTTCAATGATTGGCATGGCATGGACTAGACATGTGGACCCCTCAAAATGCTAAGGACACATATTGGCAACAAGCTCAAGACTCTACACTTTCATTTTAGTGATCCAAGATCACATTGAGTCCGTAGGAAAGCCAATACTATTAAAAGGGTATGAGGTAGTGCTTAATGGATTACTTGCTCAAAATGCTTTGTGATATGCTCCAAAACCATCAACCACTTTCTCATTTCCACATATGTCCTAAACCTAAAAGTCAAATTCGGCCCCTCCGATTTGATCTATCCGGTGCCACCGAGTTTGATTTGACATAGCCACTGCCAAAAACCATAGTTACTTCGGTCTCACCGAGATGGGATTGCAAACTCCCTGTTTCGCTTTTGTAACATTTCAGTCACACCGAAATGAGGAAATCGGTCCTGCAGAGTCTGCATTGCAAACTCCCTATTTCTTTTTCATAACACTTTCGTTCCACCGAAGTGAGCAAATCGGTCCCACCGAGTTTGCCTGACCAACCCTCTATGTGCCTATTCCTGAAATCGGTCCCACTGAGTTTATGCGATCGGTCACACTGAGATTATGTTATGCCCTAACCCTAGCATATTGGTCTCACCGAGATGACTAAGTCGGTCCCACAGAAAACTCTAACATTCATATTTTTACTGGGATTGGCCTGACCGAGTTTTATGATTCGGTCCCACCGAGTTTGGGAATCTATGTGTAACAGTTAGATTTTGTGTGGGGGCTATATATACCCCTCCACCCATTCTCCATTCGTGAGGAGAGCCATCAGAACATACCTACACTTCCACTACTCATTTTCTGAGAGAGAACCACCTACTCATGTGTTGAGACCAAGACATTCCAATCCTACCACAAGAATCTTGATCTCTAGCCTTTCCCAAGTTGCTTTCCACTCAAATCATCTTTCCACCACAGCCAAATCTGTGAGAGAGAGTTGAGTGTTGGGGAGACTATCATTTGAAGCACAAGAGCAAGGAGTTCATCATCAACACACCATCTATTACCTTTTGGAGAGTGGTGTCTCCTAGATTGGTTAGGTGTCACTTGGGAGCCTCCGTCAAGATTGTGGAGTTGAACCAAGGAGTTTTTAAGGTAAAGGAGATTGCCTACTTCATGAAGATCTACCCTAGTGAGGGAATTCCTTCGTGGGCGATGGCGATGGTGGGATAGACAAGGTTGCTTCTTCGTGGACCCTTCGTGGGTGGAGCCCTCCGTGGACTCGTGCAACCATTACTATCGGAGTAATGGGCCACGGGTAGGCTAACCAGAGTCCCAGAACCTTTCAAGACATCGGGGTAGGCTGCGCCCCTCAAGTCCCAGCGGCGACTCCAAGATGAGCCGAGTCCCAGAGGCAACTCCCAGTTAAGCCGAGTCCAAGAGGCGACTCCAAGATAAGCCGAGTCCCAGAAGCGACTCCAAGAGGCCGACTATGGGGAGTCGGCCTGCAACTCCAACCACCCTTATATTTAAGGGCAGGCATGGCCACAGTGCGCCGTACAAACGAAGATCTCCGTCGGGCGCGGCACTATTGCCATGCCGGCCCTGACATCAGCTCCTGGGGGCAGAGCCCTGTGCGCACGACGGCCTGTCTGTACGGCCCGGAGACGGCAGGGCCTACCAGTCAGCGGGAGTACTGAAGACGGCAAGAGCGCCAAGAGTCGGACCCTTGGGAGTCGGCCCCCAGAAGTCGGCCAGCCCCTCCCACGGGTCCCACACGCCATTAACTAGACACGACAGGGGAATGACGACAGTGATCGCCCATCAGGCGGCGGCACTGTTGCCATGACCCCATGACCGAGCTAGCGTCATTAGAAGCACGACTACAGTAATATGCAGCCGGCAAGACCCGCCCACGGCGGACACGGGCTGACGCCCCTGTACCAGGCCAGTCGGCGGGACCCACCAGTCGGCGGGCCCTAGTAGTCGGCGGAGCAGACGGCGCCTGAGAGGCAGACGGCTGGGACCCGCACCCAGCCGGTTTTAGCATTGTACCCCTGGGGGGTAGGCCTATATAAATCCCCAAGGGCACCCATGGAAAGGGTTAGAATCCATTAGCACTAGACAGACCATATAGGAAGGAGAGAGCTAGCCTTGCCTTCTCCTACCTCCAGAAACAGCTCAAGGACCAACCTTGTATTCACTTTGCCTTAGTGATCATGCGGAGACCCCGCAGAGCAGCAGTAGGGGTGTTATCTCCACGGAGACCCCCCGAAGCTGGGTAAGATCCGCCGGCGTGTATGTCTTCGCCTCATTCCGTTTCCAGGCACTGGCGATGTTTTACTCGCCCCCACCATGATAAGCCATCCTTTGGCATATGTTGCACCCAACCCCCGGCATTTGGCGCCCACCGTTGGGCCAGGTGCACCGTCATCCGGAGATCTGTTCTGGACGGGAACCCTTTTCCTCCCTGGTGAGCGCAGCCAGCCAAGCTCGCCAGACGGAGTCTGCATCGATGCGCTGCGCGGCGCTGAGGCCACCAACACAGCGAGCTGCCTCGCTGAACTTGTCGGCGATGTTCGCCTCTCCGACGAGCCCGCATCCGACGCAGGCACGGGCATCCCCGAGAACCTCCTCGCGGGCCTCCTCGACCAACTCCATGTTACCGGCGAGCCTGCCGTGGACTTGGAGTCCGTAGGCTCCATCGACCTGATGCTGGTCGACTCCGACGCCGCATCACTTGACGATGAGCCACTCCCTCACGAGGAGAGCGACGGAAGCGCCATCACGGAGGTGCTTGTCATCAGTCATGACGAGCGTTCCGGTGAGGGAGCTCATGACCCGCTCGACGCGGCTCTGCGACACTTGACTGCGCCTATCCCAGAAGACGCAGACGCCGAGACGCTGGAGGCACGCCGCCTCCAGATCATCGAAGGCGCCAAGAAGCTGGCAAGCATGAGGCGCTTGTCAGAAGCCTACCAGCGCGAGATGGATCGCGCTGTGGGCGGCTTGCCGGCTCCAACTGGGCCTAGCCGCCTAGATGCGGTCCGACAGCACGGCGCGACCATCGCCAACCTGTTCGGGGCCAATCGCCCCGTGTACGCCACGCCAGCAGAGAACATCCGCGCCGCCCAAGTGGCGACTGACGAGCTGAAGAACTTTGAAGGCGAAGAGCGCCGCATGATGATGGAGCGAGTCCAGCAGCTCCTCGACGCGGTTGCCACGCATAATACAGCCGGCGGCCGCACGGAGGCGCTGCAGCAAGCAAACGACGACCTGCCTCCCCACCGAGATCAAGGCGCGACGACTCGAACGCCGACTGGCGGAATCCGCGGAAGAAAAGACAAAGAGCCGGCTATCAGTCACAGTCGGACTCGCATCACCATCGAGCGCGACCAAGATAGCCGCCCGAGAGTAGTGGAGCGGCAGGGCAACTACCTGCCTCCCCCACCGAGAAGAGAAAGGTGAGTTTCCCCACCACCTGTTGAGCATCCGACTCTCGGTGCCCGCCTTGGCCGCCGAGAGGGAGTCCGAGAGAATGACGCCCGCCACCGGATCGACCGACTCCACCGATCCCTGGCACTGGAAGTAGAAGACGAGTTGGGTCCGCCTTGCTTCTAACACCGCATCCGAGACGAGCCCTTTCCCAAAGGGTTCACACTCCCCCGAGACACACCCATGTATACCAGCTCCGTGAAGCAGGAAGACTGGCTAGTTGACTACTCCACAGCCGTCAGCATAGCCAACGGCAACAAGCGTGTTGCCGTAAAGTATGTTCCACTCATGCTCCAGGGCACGGCCCGGACATGGTTGAACATCCTGAAGCCCCGCAGCATCAACAGCTCGGTCGACTTCACCGAGGCCTTCATCCGCAACTTCACGAGCACGTACAAGCAACCTCCCAAGCCTCGCCAGCTTCCCTTGTGCGTGCAAGGCCCCGGTGAGTCAACACGCGACTACCTCACGCGCTGGGCCGAGCTTCGGAACTCCTGCGAGGGCATGCATGAGGTGCAGGCTATCGAATACTTCACCGCCGGGTGCAGAGAAGGCACTCTCCTCAAGCACAAGCTACTCTGTGATGAGCCAGAGACCCTCGACGAGCTGCTGATCATAGCAGACAAGTACCCCACAGCCGACTCCTCCATGAAGACGGAGATTCAAGTTAACGCAACTGGCAAAGTGCCCCTTAGGCTCCCAGAACTCCGGCTGGAGACGCCAGTCAGCGACAACAACAGAACGACAACAAGCGCACGGCCCTGCAACCGACTTCCAGCAGTCGGCAGGTTGGAACCATCGAAGATCAACAGCCGAAGGGGCAGCCTCTGACCAAGCGACAGAAAGGCGGCAAGTCCAACTGGTTGCCGACCTTCTCCTATGAGCAGACTTTAGACGGACCCTGCAAATTTGACAGCGGCGCGAAGCCGTCAAACCATACCACCCGAAAGTGCCACTGGCTTACAAGAATCGCCAAGGGAGACGGCCTCCTTCCTCCTCCGCCTGCTGGGCCGCCGCCTCCACCGCCGCCCCAGCAGCCGGCTGCCAGGCCAGTCGGTGCAGTACGAGATGAGTACCCAGAAGAGCACGGAGCCTATGTGGTGTTCACCAATGTGGCTGACGATCGACGCAGCAGGCGGCTGCAGCAACAAGAAGTAAATGCAGTAGCATCAGATACTCCAGAATTTATGCATTGGTCCGAGAAGCCTATCAGTTGGAGCAGAGCTGATCACCCAGAGGTGATGCCGAATCCAGGCTCCTACGGCCTGGTGTTGAGTGCCACCTTGGCCACAGACAGGCGAGCCGCTCGCTTTTTGCGAGTGCTGATAGACGGAGGCAGTAGCATCAACATCCTGTACAAGGATACCATAGAGAAGTTAGGAATCAAGCAAAGACAGCTGCAGAGCAGCCGGACTGTGTTCCACGGCATTGTACCTGGCCTTTTGTCAGGACCCCGACTCGATGTCACATCGATCTAGCCGGTAACACTTCATATCACTTTGCGGCCTCACGCACGGTATTCCCACAGGTGTCGCCTTACCTTTGCCCGGGACCGTTTGCGCCTTTTGGCTCACGTATATGATAGTGTCGCTAGCATCCATATGATAAAGAGCCCGGGCTGACATGACTAGTCTTAAACCCAAAGTGGCACAGACTTACAGGGACAGGCATCCATGACCCAGCTTCGAACGTGTCGGTCATCAGCAAGTGGGTCCGGGCTGTAGCACTGGGCTAGCAGGACTCCGGTAAACCGGGCTGTAGCGGGCTAACAGGACTCCGGTACTCAAAGCGTGACATTTCCCCGAAGGGACAGACACAGGAACGAAGAAGGACACATGCCGGCCAGCCTAAGTGTTCCAGAGCAGTAGCAAGCTACCATGGCTCAGCGGTAACACTAGGAGACATTTCCCGGTAAGAGAGACTACTAAAGATAAACAACTAGATAGTCAGATCCCACACATACCAAGCATTTCAATCATACACACAATATGCTTGATATGTGCAATACAACGAAGCATCACAACATGACTCTATGACACAAGTACTTTATTTAAGGCTCAGGGAGCCATACATATCATACACAAAGGTACGGATCTCACGACCCAACATACAAGTCATACAGTCATACAAGCCAACAGCGGAAGTACTTTGTCTAGGTACAGACAACTAGTAAAATAAAAGAGGCTTGGAAGCCTAACTATACTACGTGGTCCATCACAAGCTCAGGGTCACCACCTGGGTCTTTAGCCTACTCGTTGATGTCAACGTCTACATAGAACCCATCAGAAGGGGTTGCAGCGTCTTCTGTAAAAAATGTAGATTATAGCAACATGAGTACAAAGGTACTCAGCAAGACTTACATCAGATCCTACATACATGCATAGTATCAAGAAGGGTCGGTGGAGTTATTGCAGCAAGCCAGCTTTGACTCTTGGCTAGACTATCCTACGATACTCCAACTTGAAATAGTTTTGCGCACACGAGTCCACTACTCACCACTTCAATACACTACCGAGGATCCACCTCCGTCTTCCTACGGAAGAGCCATCCTCGGCACTCACACTTATCTTGAGGCTTTTAATAGTATCCATTTACTTGTCTATGAACTGTATAGGCAACCAAGTAGTCCTTTACCGCGGACGCGGCTATTCGAATAGATCATGATAACCCTGCAGGGGTGTACTTCTTCATACACGCTCTCACCTCTTACCGTCGCTTACACGACATGTACTCGGCAACCTTCAAGCGGAAGCCCAACGTGGGTGTCGGCCACGACCTACCTAATCACCTAAGCCTCCAGTCCAGGTTTATCGCCTATTCAGGTTCCATCCGCAGGGAGTCCGGCCGAGGTTTCCCATACGGCCCCGAACGATGTGAACAGGGTTCCCGAGATACCTAACGGGTATTTGGTACACCGTGCCACGTACCTACCGCATCACAGCCCACCCCTACGGTCAGCGCTGTCCACGGCCTCCAGTAGGCTACAAACACCAGAAACTACTTGCAACTCCTGGACGGAGAACTAGGGTGAATAAGAAGTCGAGAGGGTCCATTGGATTCGGGCCCAATGCATGGTAGTAGCTGATTCTTAAATCACACATACAGATCTCAGTGCTTAAGGTCGGCTTCAATGAAACAACCCACCATGTACTCCTACATGGCCTCTCATCGATACCTTTACCAAATCGTGTTCACCACACCACTCTCATTACCGACATAATCATTTCACTCTAGCCCATCACCCAGATGAACCAGACCTGACACGACTCTAAGCATAGCAGGCATAGCAAGGTAGGAACAACACATACATATGGTTCAATCAACTCCTACACATGCTAGTGGGCTTCATCTAGTTACTGTGGCAATGACAGGTCATGCAGAGGAAATGGGTTCAACTACCGTAGCACACAGCAGTTTGAAACGCGTTGTCTTAATGCAGTAAAAGAGAGCAGGAGCGAGAACATGGGATTGTATCGATATGATCATATGGTTGGTTGCTTGCCTGATGGTTCGTTGCACGGATACGGTTCTTCGTTAGGGTAATCACGGTACTCCTCGGGAACAGATCCTGTCGCAAAGGACACCGATACACAAACATCACCAAACAATATGCAACAATATGATGCATGCATGAAACATGGCAATATGAGTGTGTTGGGCTAATGCAACTAAAACCAGATGTGTTTGAACAAATTTGAATCAAGGATTCAAATTTCAAATTCAATATGGCCTTTTAAAGTGCTTTTCCTTGTTCTGATTAAAACATCAATTTAACTTGTTTGATCATGCATGAAAATAGTACAGATGGATAGATTGGATTTTTCTGATCATTTTTCATATATAATTTGTCCAATTTGGAGTTACAGAATAAAAGTTATGAATTTTTGAAGTTTAAATAATATTCTGGAATTTCCTGATTTCATTTAAATCCAGAAATTCAATTACTGCGTCAGCCTGACGTCAGTGTGACGTCAGCAGGTCAACGGAACTGGTCCAGGTCAAACCTGACAGTGGGTCCCGCATGTCAGGGTGATTAATTTAATTAAAACTTAATTAGAACTAATCCTGTTTAATTAGCAGGGCTGGGCCCCACCTGTCATTGACTCAGGGGAGTCAACCAGGGCCCACCCGTGGTCAAAGTCAGTGTCGGCTGCCGGCGTTTAGTCGCCGGCGAGCCCGACGCGGCGGCGGTAGTGGTTTTGGTCGTTTCGGCCACCAAATGGACCGCGGAGGCCACCGGAGTGGAGCTGAGGACAACCCGCAGCTCTTGGCGGAGTCCGTTGGGGTCGAGGTGGCCGGAGTCGACGCCGGCGACGACTTTGGCGGCCACCGAGGTTCGGTCGGAGGTGAACTTGGAGCTAGAGGGTTTGGTGAGGCTCGTGGAGTGGCTAGCTAGGTGCTGTGGAACGCGGTGAGCAAGATGGACACCATCTTGTGGCCGGAGGATGACCGGGAGCACGTCGGCGACGAGGTCCATGGCGGTGGGTGCGGTTGAGCTCCGGGAGGTTGCTACACGGCTCGGGAGCAAGAACGGAAGGGAGGGGAAGATGGCTAAGCTCACAGTGAGTGCGACGGAGTCCTTGGTGCGGCCGGAGATGGACCGGAGCGACGACGGCGTTGAAGGGGATCTCCGGCGACGGTGAGCTCGGGCGAGGTCGGTGCGGTGGTCTCGGGCGTTGCGAGCGCTCGGGGCTCGGCTGCTCGATGAAGTGGACAGCGGCGGAGCTCCTGGACACGGTGAGACGGCGTGGAGACGACGGGGAGCACGGCTACGACGGTGGTGCGGCGATGGTGGCGTCGGCCATGGCTGGGGCGTGCGAGGGGGAGGAGCTGGAGAGGAGAGGGGGTGTCTGGGGGATTCGGGGGAGAGAGGGAGGCCGATCCACGTCGTCACCTGGCGAGGGGAGCGGCGAGGCGGCGAGCAGGTGCGTGGCGCACGCCGCGGTCGCCGTCGGGCACCTGCCTGCCTGCCTGGCCGGCAAGCAGCTCGCTGGAGCGGTGCTGGGCTGGGCCGGCAGGTGGGCTGGCTAGTGGGCCTGCGGTGGCGCCAGGTAGGGTTTTCCCTTTTTTTTCTATTTCTGTTTTTATTTAATATATCTGCAACTTTGTTGAATTAAATAAAATACCTAGACAACTCCAAAAATCACCAAACTACTCCTGGTCCATAGTTGGATTATTTCCAACATGCAACATTTTAGTTTGGAGATATTTGAGCATTTAAATATTTTATATAATTTTAAATGCCCAAATTCAAATAGTTATGATTTAATTCAAAAACCCTAGGATGGCCTAGGAAAATGTGCACCACTTTTGCAGAGGTTCTGAACCAAGACAAAAATGATGGGCATTTTAGAAGGGCATTTCAGGTTCATTGAAAATTATTTTAGTAAACCCTAGTTGGTTTCAGAGGGGACTGGGGGTTCTGTCATCCCCATTTCAAATTTCTGATGAATGAGTAAACATGATGCAACACTCTAATGCATGACTAGCTAGGGTGTGACAACTCACCCCCACTCAAAAGAATCTCGTCCCGAGATTTGGGTTCCTCCGGGAAGAAGGCGGGATACTCGAGTCGAAGACGATCCTCCCTTTCCCAAGTTGCTTCATCTTCAGAATGGTGCGACCATTGAACTTTGAGGAACTTGATGTTATGACGTCGCGTGGTACGCTCGGCCTGATCGAGGATACGGATGGGGTACTCTCGATATGTAAGATCATCTTGGAGATCAAGCGTTTCGTGGTCCACTTCACGGATAGGGTCCGAGAAGCAACGCCTGAGTTGAGAAACGTGGAAGACATCGTGAACTCTGCAGAGGTGCGGAGGTAGTTCCAATTGGTAGGCAACTTCTCCTCGTTTGGCAAGAATGCGAAAAGGTCCAATGTAACGAGGAGCCAATTTGCCTTTGATACCGAAACGATGGGTTCCCTTCAGAGGGGTGACCCGAAGGTAAGCCTTCTCGTCAACCTCGAAAGTCATAGCCTTATGTTTTCGGTCATATTGACTCTTTTGACGGGATTGGGCTGTTTTCAACTTTTCACGAACGATACGAACTTGTTCTTCTGCTTCCTGAATCATATCCGGGCCAAAGAATTGTCTTTCCCCGGTCTCTGACCAGTTAAGGGGTGTTCGACATCGTCGTCCATAGAGAACTTCAAAAGGGGCTTTACCCAAGCTAGATTGATAGCTGTTGTTGTAAGCGAATTCGGCAAATGGAAGGCACTTCTCCCAGTCCATTCCGAAAGAGATAACGGAGGCTCGAAGCATGTCTTCTAGAATTTGGTTGACGCGTTCCACTTGACCACTTGACTGAGGGTGGAAAGCGGTGCTAAAGAAGAGACGGGTTCCCATAGCATTTTGGAAACTTTCCCAAAATCGAGAGGTGAAAAGACTTCCTCGATCCGAATTGATTTCCAAAGGGACACCATGGAGGGACACTATCCGGGAGATGTATAAGTCTGCCAGTTGACTAGCGGTTATACTCTCACGAACAGGTAAGAAATGAGCTACTTTGGAAAGACGATCGGCCACGACGAAAATAGCATTATTCCCTCTTTTGGTTCTGGGAAAGCCGGTAATGAAATCCATACCAATTTTATCCCATTTCCATTCAGGAATAGCTAAGGGTTGAAGGGTGCCAGCAGGCCGTTGATGCTCTGCTTTTACACGACGACAGACGTCGCAATTAGCAATATACTGAGCGATTTCTCTCTTCATCCTAGTCCACCAGAACCTCTGGCGTAGGTCCTGATACATCTTAGTACTACCGGGATGAATGGTGAGAGGAGATTCATGAGCTTCCTTAAGGATTAATCGCCTTAGGTTGCGCACCTTGGGAACCACTAGTCGATCCCCGAAGTATACGACTCCTTGATCATTAACGGAGAAACAATTCGCAATTCCTTTCTGAATGTTTCTCTTGATGCGGGAGATTCCCGGATCTACCTTCTGTGCTTTGATAATTTGATCCGTAAGGGTAGGTTTTGCCACCAAGGTGGAGAGAAAACCTTGAGGTACAATGTGAAGGTTAAGCTTCCGAAATTCCTCATGGAGAAGCGGTTGACTTTGTTGTAACATCAGGTTGTTACAATAAGATTTACGACTTAGCGCATCAGCCATGACGTTGGCTTTCCCTGGGGTATAGGTTATTCCTAAGTCGAAGTCTGTGATCAACTCAACCCAACGTCTCTGCCTGAGATTCAAATCCGGTTGGGTGAAGATGTACTTCAGACTTTGGTGATCAGTGAATATTTCACAACGATTACCGAGGAGGTAATGTCGCCAGGTCTTAAGTGCATAGACTACGGCTGCAAGCTCTAGATCATGAGTAGGATAATTCTCCTCATGTGGGTGCAATTGCCGTGAAGCGTAAGCAATTACGTGTCGATCTTGCATGAGAATGCAACCTAGTCCTTGTCGCGAGGCGTCGCAGTAGATAACAAAGTCTTTGGAGAAGTCTGGCGGTACCAGTACAGGAGCAGAGGTCAGGCGTCTTTTCAGTTCCTGAAAGCTGTGCTCACATTGTGGAGTCCATTCGAACTTCTTATCTTTCTTGAGGAGTTCGGTTAGAGGTTTAGCAACTTTGGAGAAGTTCTCGACGAAGCGACGACAATAACTCGCTAAGCCCAGAAAACTCCGAACTTGCTTGACCGATTCAGGTGGAGTCCAATCAAGGACGGCTTGAACTCGCTCAGGGTTAACAGCAATACCTTTACCAGATATTACATGACCCAGGTAGGTCACTTCTGACAACCAGAATTCACATTTAGAGAATTTGGCATAGAGGCGATGCTCTCGAAGTTTCTTCAACACTAGCCTTAGATGTTCGGCATGTTCTTCCTCGTTCTTGGAGTAGATGAGTATATCATCGAGATAAACTACGACGAATTTATCCAAATACTCCATGAAGATTGAGTTCATTAACCGAGAAAAGGTGGCTGGAGCGTTGGTTAAACCGAAGGACATGACGGTGTACTCGTATTGGCCATAACGAGTAACAAAGGCCGTTTTAGGAATGTCCCCGTTTCTGATTTTGATTTGATGGTAGCCCAACCTCAAATCCATCTTGGAGAAGACTGAGGATCCAGCGAGCTGATCATACAGATCGTTGATCCTGGGAAGTGGATATTTGTTCTTCATTGTGACCAAATTGACAGGTCGGTAATCTACAACCATTCGGTCCGTACCATCCTTCTTCTTGACGAATAGGACGGGGCAAGCCCACGGAGATGAACTAGGGCGGATGAAACCCTTCTTCAAGGATTCATCGAGTTGTTTCTTAAGCTCGGCTAGTTCTAGGGGTGCCATCTTATAGGGTCTTCTAGCAATCGGAACGGTTCCGGGGATGAGGTCGATTACGAACTCGACATCCCTGTCAGGTGGAACACCTGGCAATTCCTCTGGGAAGACATCCGGAAAGTCACGGACTACCGGAACGTCCTCAAGGTCTGGCAAAGGACTGGCGTTAAGAGAATATAACTGCCGCTTGGCTATTCGGGTCAAGACGTTGACTATCTTTCCCGAAGGATGGGTGAGTTGAACAGTCCTAGAGAAGCAATCAATTTTGGCTTGATGAGCTGACATCCAGTCCATACCCAAAATGATATTAATATCTGAAGATTTAAGGGCTATCAAAGATGCGAGAAAAACAAGTCTGTCGACTTGGATTTCATTTCCATGGCTTACTCTAGAAGTTTGCCATTTGGATCCCGGAGTTTGAATTACCATAGAGGATGGCAAGTCACAGAATGCAACGTTATGCAAACGAGCATAATTTTCAGATATAAAAGTATGAGAGGCTCCTGTATCGAAAAGAACAGATGCCGGGTGGCAATTAACAAGAAGCATACCGAGAACGACGTTGGGGTCCTCTTGAGCTTCTTCGGCAGAGATGCAGTTGACATGGCCACGTGAAGCGGTGACCGGTTTAGCGTGGAATACTTTTCCTGTCGGCTTGCCACGGCCAACAGCTTTAGCAGATTGATTGGGGTTGGTCTGGGGGCATTCACGCATATAGTGACCAGATTCCCCACACTTGAAACAAGTCACGGAACTGGTACATGGAGGAGCATTGTTGGTTGGACCCCCATAGGGCTTGGCCGGTGCAGACTGTTGAACAGGGCGAGGCGCCTGGAAAGATGGCCTCGGTGTGAACCTGGGTGGCAGGGCGGTGTTGGGTACCCACACGCGGCGCTTCTGAGGACCAGCACCGGATGAGGAACCCATGTCACGTCCATGCTTGCGTGTTGCGTCATAGTCAGTCTGACCAGTTTCAGCACTGATGGCTTTGTTGACAAGTTTCGAAAAAGATGTGCACTCATGCAGACGGAGGTCGCGGCGAAGCTCAGGACTAAGGCCCTTACGGAACCTTGCTTGCTTCTTGGCGTCCGTAGACACTTCCTCAGTTGCATATCGGGCGAGATTACCAAACTCTCTGCTATAAGCATCCACAGAAAGTCGGCCTTGGGTGAAACTGCAAAATTCTTCACGTTTACGGTCCATGAGACCCTCCGGAATGTGATGTTCACGGAAAGCCTCGCTGAATTCAGCCCAAGTTGTGACATGGCCCGCTGGGCGCATAGCTCCATAATTCTCCCACCATAGACTGGCGGGGCCTTCAAGATGATACGCAGCAAAGGTGACCTTGTCAGCCTCCGCTACCAGCGCGGAACACAGCTTGTGAGAGATACTGCGAAGCCAGTCATCAGCGTCGAGAGGCTCGACGGAGTGGTGGAACGTGGGTGGATGCAATTTGATAAAATCACTAAGTGACACCACGTTAGCCCTCTGATGGTGTGCTGTATTCTGTTCAATACGCTCCAACAAACGGTTTGTCTCCCGCTTGTTTCTCTCAGCTTCCATCATAACCTCGGCTAGTGAAGGAGGATGAGGCAGATTTACATCCCTGGCTTCACTGCCTTCGGCCTGCTCTTGAGAAGCAGGGTTGGCACGCGTGTTGACCATCCTAGGTAAACAAGACAATGATTTAGTCAGAATGATAAAATTCCGACATAGGAATACATAATGTAAGGAATAACTCGGAATGCAAGATGATCATCCGTATGACATGGTAGATACAGAAACTGCTTCTTTATTCCATCGTCATACACACCATACAAGGTTTAGTACAAGACCAAACAAAGTACTATTACGGTGAGAAAAGGATTACATCTCATCGGAGGCATTCCAAGCTCCTATACATTATTTTTCTACATCTCCGGAAGGAGTACAAACTAGGTCATATCCCACGAGTCACGCGGAATGATAGACGACACAGCTAGTGCGAACTAGGGATACTATCACTAACTTAGACCGATCCGTAGTAGTCCTCGTAGAAGTCACCTCCATAGCCTGGAAGCTCAACATGTTCATCCGGAAACAGACGATCTCGCGGAGCTTGTGGACCATAGGGGCTAGGATGAGGCCTTGGACCAACAAACGGTGGCCTGCGGGGACCGCGAGGTGGGGTGATGCCTCCTACATCACGCCAAACCATCACGTCTGGCAGAGCAGATCTCACAGGATAGAGATCGCGCATATCTGAATATCCAGCTTGCACCGCCGGTGCGAACCGAGTCAAAGTGGCCCAGTGGTCAGCACGGGTATTGAAGAGCTCTAACCTTAAGGCCCGATTTTCACGGTCCTTATCCTCGAGCATCTCAGCAGTGGTGCGAGTCCGTGAATCCTCCTGAGTGGAGTCAGCATAGATAGCCTGGAGATATCCTTGTGCTCCCGGAAGTGATCCTGGCATATACCGGAAATCAAAGTCCCGAAATAAACCAGATCTGACTCGCATAATGGTCATCATAGAGTAGGCGGCGTCCTGCACAGCCATCTCAATAGTAACCCCGAGTCCATAGGAACAGTGAAGAGGCTCGGTGGATCCAGGATAAGATGGAAATATCCTGACAGTGCAGAGATACTGGCTTTGATTGAAGTCCCGGAATTGCTCTTTGACCGTGTACTCAGGATACCAACGATATCCAGCCTCAGTCATTACCCTGACCAACTTAGCAGTATGGCCGGGTACATCTAGGCATCGAGTCAGGCGAACCACTTGATGGAGGTCGCGAGTGGCCATCTGAAAGCATGATCATAATGCAAAGGCATTAGAATTTCTAGCAAAATTTCGGCAGCATAACAGCTGTAAATGCTCAAAGAGGATATTGAGACATTTGACAAAGGATTTCGTACACACTCAACATCATCATATCAAAGTTATGAAACCGTTCTGGCAACATGATGTGGTAGTAAAACTGAACTAGGCTTGTATCCATCGAACTTATAAGGTACTACTGATTAGTAACACGTGATCCTGACAGAGAGAATAGATCTTAATTCCTTAACCCCCGGTGGAAGAATGGACTGACTCAGATCAGAATGTCATAAGATATAAGAAGTAAAAGGAGCCTTACGTTCCATCCCACAAACAATTCCCCTACATATAACTAAAGAATTTCTAGACTCAACATCGACCAGTTTGGCTTGGAGAACCTACAGGCAGTCCGGCTCTGATGCCAACGCTGTCAGGACCCCGACTCGATGTCACATCGATCTAGCCGGTAACACTTCATATCACTTTGCGGCCTCACGCACGGTATTCCCACGGGTGTCGCCTTACCTTTGCCCGGGACCGTTTGCGCCTTTTGGCTCACGTATATGATAGTGTCGCTAGCATCCATATGATAAAGAGCCCGGGCTGACATGACTAGTCGTAAACCCAAAGTGGCACAGACTTACAGGGACAGGCATCCATGACCCAGCTTCGAACGTGTCGGTCATCAGCAAGTGGGTCCGGGCTGTAGCACTGGGCTAGCAGGACTCCGGTAAACCGGGCTGTAGCGGGCTAACAGGACTCCGGTACTCAAAGCGTGACATTTCCCCGTAGGGACAGACACAGGAACGAAGAAGGACACATGCCGGCCAGCCTAAGTGTTCCAGAGCAGTAGCAAGCTACCATGGCTCAGCGGTAACACTAGGAGACATTTCCCGGTAAGAGAGACTACTAAAGATAAACAACTAGATAGTCAGATCCCACACATACCAAGCATTTCAATCATACACACAATATGCTTGATATGTGCAATACAACGAAGCATCACAACATGACTCTATGACACAAGTACTTTATTTAAGGCTCAGGGAGCCATACATATCATACACAAAGGTACGGATCTCACGACCCAACATACAAGTCATACAGTCATACAAGCCAACAGCGGAAGTACTTTGTCTGGGTACAGACAACTAGTAAAATAAAAGAGGCTTGGAAGCCTAACTATACTACGTGGTCCATCACAAGCTCAGGGTCACCACCTGGGTCTTTAGCCTACTCGTTGATGTCAACGTCTACATAGAACCCATCAGAAGGGGTTGCAGCGTCTTCTGTAAAAAATGTAGATTATAGCAACATGAGTACAAAGGTACTCAGCAAGACTTACATCAGATCCTACATACATGCATAGTATCAAGAAGGGTCGGTGGAGTTATTGCAGCAAGCCAGCTTTGACTCTTGGCTAGACTATCCTACGATACTCCAACTTGAAATAGTTTTGCGCACACGAGTCCACTACTCACCACTTCAATACACTATCGAGGATCCACCTCCGTCTTCCTACGGAAGAGCCATCCTCGGCACTCACACTTATCTTGAGGATTTTAATAGTATCCATTTACTTGTCTATGAACTGTATAGGCAACCAAGTAGTCCTTTACCGCGGACGCGGCTATTCGAATAGATCATGATAACCCTGCAGGGGTGTACTTCTTCATACACGCTCTCACCTCTTACCGTCGCTTACACGACATGTACTCGGCAACCTTCAAGCGGAAGCCCAACGTGGGTGTCGGCCACGACCTACCTAATCACCTAAGCCTCCAGTCCAGGTTTATCGCCTATTCAGGTTCCATCCGCAGGGAGTCCGGCCGAGGTTTCCCATACGGCCCCGAACGATGTGAACAGGGTTCCCGAGATACCTAACGGGTATTCGGTACACCGTGCCACGTACCTACCGCATCACAGCCCACCCCTACGGTCAGCGCTGTCCACGGCCTCCAGTAGGCTACAAACACCAGAAACTACTTGCAACTCTTGGACGGAGAACTAGGGTGAATAAGAAGTCGAGAGGGTCCATTGGTTTCGGGCCCAATGCATGGTAGTAGCTGATTCTTAAATCACACATACAGATCTCAGTGCTTAAGGTCGGCTTCAATGAAACAACCCACCATGTACTCCTACATGGCCTCTCATCGATACCTTTACCAAATCGTGTTCACCACACCACTCTCATTACCGACATAATCATTTCACTCTAGCCCATCACCCAGATGAACCAGACCTGACACGACTCTAAGCATAGCAGGCATAGCAAGGTAGGAACAACACATACATATGGCTCAATCAACTCCTACACATGCTAGTGGGTTTCATCTAGTTACTGTGGCAATGACAGGTCATGCAGAGGAAATGGGTTCAACTACCGTAGCACACAGCAGTTTGAAACGCGTTGTCTTAATGCAGTAAAAGAGAGCAGGAGCGAGAACATGGGATTGTATCGATATGATCAGATGGTTGATTGCTTGCCTGATGGTTCGTTGCACGGATACGGTTCTTCGTTAGGGTAATCACGGTACTCCTCGGGAACAGATCCTGTCGCAAAGGACACCGATACACAAACATCACCAAACAATATGCAACAATATGATGCATGCATGAAACATGGCAATATGAGTGTGTTGGGCTAATGCAACTAAAACCAGATGTGTTTGAACAAATTTGAATCAAGGATTCAAATTTCAAATTCAATATGGCCTTTTAAAGTGCTTTTCCTTGTTCTGATTAAAACATCAATTTAACTTGTTTGATCATGCATGAAAATAGTACAGATGGATAGATTGGATTTTTCTGATCATTTTTCATATATAATTTGTCCAATTTGGAGTTACAGAATAAAAGTTATGAATTTTTGAAGTTTAAATAATATTCTGGAATTTCCTGATTTCATTTAAATCCAGAAATTCAATTACTGCGTCAGCCTGACGTCAGTGTGACGTCAGCAGGTCAACGGAACTGGTCCAGGTCAAACCTGACAGTGGGTCCCGCATGTCAGGGTGATTAATTTAATTAAAACTTAATTAGAACTAATCCTGTTTAATTAGCAGGGCTGGGCCCCACCTGTCATTGACTCAGGGGAGTCAACCAGGGCCCACCCGTGGTCAAAGTCAGTGTCGGCTGCCGGCGTTTAGTCGCCGGCGAGCCCGACGCGGCGGCGGTAGTGGTTTTGGTCGTTTCGGCCACCAAATGGACCGCGGAGGCCACCGGAGTGGAGCTGAGGACAACCCGCAGCTCTTGGCGGAGTCCGTTGGGGTCGAGGTGGCCGGAGTCGACGCCGGCGACGACTTTGGCGGCCACCGAGGTTCGGTCGGAGGTGAACTTGGAGCTAGAGGGTTCGGTGAGGCTCGTGGAGTGGCTAGCTAGGTGCTGTGGAACGCGGTGAGCAAGATGGACACCATCTTGTGGCCGGAGGATGACCGGGAGCACGTCGGCGACGAGGTCCACGGCGGTGGGTGCGGTTGAGCTCCGGGAGGTTGCTACACGGCTCGGGAGCAAGAACGGAAGGGAGGGGAAGATGGCTTAGCTCACAGTGAGTGCGACGGAGTCCTTGGTGCGGCCGGAGATGGACCGGAGCGACGACGGCGTTGAAGGGGATCTCCGGCGACGGTGAGCTCGGGCGTGGTCGGTGCGGTGGTCTCGGGCGTTGCGAGCGC